>NW_022474734.1:119145-295809 GCF_009176365.1 Aspergillus alliaceus
CCCCCCCCGGCTTCGAAGTGTTTGGGAATACCTATACGTCAGTCTTGTAATATGTACTTCGCACGTAGTTCTTCTTTAGCTATGTTAATTTATAAATATTTACATTTCTTCGGGCTATGTAGATATTTACCAGGCTATTTCTAAGTTTTACCGTAGGACCTTGAAATCCCACGCTACTTGTTATCGAAATTAAATCGGTGACTTTATGTTTTAAAAAGGCCCCCCGTCTAGTCACGCAAGGCAGAAGTTTTAATTTGCAAGGGCTTTTGGTAGCATATTGATGAGTTGAATTGCTTTATTGCAAAGAGACGTGTATAACGGTTGATTACTGTGGAGTATGCTCATGAAATTCCCTGATCCCGGTTGCTCCTGTATATTGAATCCGGAGGCCGAGAATATCAGAATGATCAGACGATAGGGTAATCAGGCCAGATTTAAGAGCCTCAGAAGTCCACTATATAGAACCTTTTACCATCATTTATAATTATCAATGAATCAGAACGTTTTCCGGCATGTCTACCTAAATTCTACATTTACCGCTTATGCTACTCCTCTGCGAAAATATATATCAATCATATATACATTCTTATCAGTTCTATAACACATAAGTAGGTTTCTTAAATTGATTGACAGAAAACATACAATGCAAGAAGACAGATAGCAAACAATCTAATCTCACTAAAAAAAAGACAAGAGAGAGAGACAGAGAGACGGATATACGGATAAATGCCATTTCGGCCCAATTTCAAATCCTCTCCAAAAACCATCCCACCAGGTGTCCAACAGTCGGGCAACTCCAAGTCAATGTGGGTGGCACCTTAACTCCCAATGTCTTCTGCAGCTGGCCTCTCAAACTGACTGTCATGACACTGTCAACTCCTAGGTCACTCAGGGCGGCCTTGGAATCGACCTCGTCACTGCTACCCAGCTGAAGGACCCGGGTCACACATTCACGGATACGTCCATCCAACCATGTGCGACGCTCGGGGATTGATGCCGGGATTTCATTCGTATTCTTCGGAGCAGCAGCAGATACGCCAGCCGAGGGGATGCCAGCCTTGCGGATGGCAATATCCCCCAGTATCGGGGTGGGAAGCGGCTCGTCGGCCTCGAAGGCCAGGCTGCGCAAGACGGCAGCCTGAGCAATGTCATATTTGGAAACATGCATCCAGGCGCGGAAGCCTTCATCGCGCGTAATATCCGTGATGCCCTTGCTGGCCAGCTCCGCGTTGATAAAGTCCGTACTGGCTGCCATGCCGAGGCCACGCCAGCTGGTCCACTGCACAGCTACAGCGTTGTCGCCTTGGAGTCGGCGGGATGTGGCGAATGCGTCTAGGAAGGCATTTCCAGATGCGTAGGAAGCTTGGCCTGGGAAGCCGAGTAGTTGTCCACACGAGGAGAAAAGCATAAAGAAATCGAGTGTCTTGACGGGGAATGCAGTACCAAGGGCTAACGCTCCGGTAACCTTGGGCGCGAGCACGCGCTCGAATGAGTCCGACGTGGTGGAGAGCACTAGCTGATCTTCTAGAACGCCTGCTGCATGGACCACGCCGCGGACTGGAGGAAGCGAAAGCGCATCGATGGCGGCAGTCAATTGAGAGGCGCCTTCCGGGGAGGCAATGTCCACCGCAAGCGTATGGACCGTAGCTCCCTGCCCTTCCAGGCGTAGGATTGCTTCCAACACCGTCGACAAGGAGGATGATGAATCCGCAAGGATAGCTGGCCACGCGCGGCGAGCAGGCAGGGAGCGGCGAGAAACGAGAATGAGCCGGCGAGCGCCTTTCTCCACCAAGAATTGGGCGACCTCCAGGCCCAGAGCGCCCAGTCCACCCGTGATCAAGTATGTACCTTCCGGTCGGGGGAGTAGACTAGCTTGTTCGCTAGACGGTAGGAGCTTGTCGCGAGGAAGCGGGCGCAGACGAGCAATCCTGGGAATACCGTCGGAGATACGGATGTTGTCGGCCTCCTGCACGTACTTCATCGTCTCGAGTGGGAATTTACCGGGCAATTCAACGTCGATCAAACCACCCCATTGATCGGGGTGCTCCGAGGCAATGATGCGGGAGACACCGTGGATCGGAGACTGTGCGAGAGCTGTGGCAGACTCACTTTCGGAAACACGGTCTGTCAGCACGAAGAGCTTCGCCGGCAAGGAGTTGTTGACTAGTATTTTGGCTAGAAGTAGCAGCTCCATCAGGAAAGTATGGGCACTAGTCGGGATGGCATCCGCGCCCTGGATGCGACCGGGGACGTACACGACCACCGTCTCCTTTCCTTGTAGGACACTATTCGGATCCTGTGTGAGGGGAAGCAGATCGGCCGCACCATCCAACATCGTCAAGGACGAGATACGGTCTTTCAAGGACTCAGCGTAGAGGTCTGCAAGTTCCTTATCTGGGGAAACGAGTACGACTTTGCCAATCGGCAGCGGTTTCTCGCTGTAGGCGGCAGGGGGCCATGCTATCTGATGTACCAAACTCTCCTCACTGCCGTTGCTGCCCGGTGTGCCTTCGATCTCGGAGAACCGCATGGATTCGAAGTGAGCCAAAACCGTGCCGAGTTCATCGCAGACGCTGACATTCACCGCCAGGTCCCGGTCTGTGGCCTTTTCCACATACAAATAACCCACTTTCGGTGGCGGCTGCGTGGTATACACCTGGACACCGTGAATGTGAGCCGGCATGCGCAGGCGAGGTTGATCGAAAAACAGCGTGGATCCCACGGACGTGGCTGAGTCGAGGATTGGGGCCCAAGACGAAGCGTCCCACGGGAGGGGACTGCCGGGTGCGACGTCTGGGGCGACGTCAACGCGAGCAATCATTTCTTGCAAATTGCCATAGTGCTCTGTAACTGCCCAGGGGAAGCCCATGGCGGAAACGCCGACCTTGTCCAGATAGTCGATGGAAAAATTGTCTGCCAGCTTGCTATTGGTGAGACGAGCTTTGATGGCTGGAATATCGATCTGCGCAGAAAGAGTACTGTTGCCACCGGTCCCCCACTGCGCCGTGGTGTGTGTCAGCCAAGCGCCATCGTCCGTCTCAGTGTCCGTCTTCTGGGTGAGACGCGAGCAAATCTTGGCTTGATTTTGATACACTACCACCTGGATATCCCTCGGTTGGCTGATAGCTACTGGCACGCGAAGGGTAATGTTAGAGAGGGTGTTAGCCCCGGTGGCATGAAGAAAGGTATTGACCAGGGCAGCTGCGGGAACAATCTCTGAGCCGTGTAGGGGATGGCTTCCTGGAAAAGGCTTGGTCTGGTCATCCATCTGCGTGGTGAACACTATAGTTCTCTCTCCCGCAACGGGAACGCGCTGGCCCAGAAGCGTGTGTTTGTCCACGTCATGCAGTGTCGAGACACTCAAAGGGCCAGTGTGAATCTGCCTCCAAACAGGCTTGTGATCCCAGCTGGTCAAGGGAACATCAGAAGCCCAGGGACCCGGCAACTGCTTCTTCCAATTGACGACGGCTCCCCGGCAGTGGAGCTGCGCGATGCTGGACAGAATGGTCTTGCCAGCAGGTTTGTTGCGGGCCATCGTGTTGGTAACAGTGAAGTCTTCCACACCAAGATCCAACATGGTTTCTCGGATAGAATGAGACACAATGGGGTGGGTAGAAACCTCCAAAAATAATCGTAGCCCATCGTCAACTGCAGCCCCCACTGCTGCAGTCAACCGCACTGGATTGACCATATTGCTGGTCCAGTAATGAATATCCCGAGCCGTCGTGCTGCGTGGGTCCATTGCAGAGGTCGAATAGAGTGTAACTCTTGGTTTACGTGGCGACAGCGAGCCTTCCAGGGCCTCTCGTAATGGCTCTGACAGCTGATCCAGCATCGGGTGGTGAAAGGGAATATCAGTCTGAACCCTGAGGGCTTTGACACCGCGAGATTTTAAGTCTTCCACGAGCGCCAGAATGGCTTCGGTGGTACCGGAAACAACGCATGACGACGGAGAGGAGTCAATAGCAGCGACGAGATCCGTCCGGCCTTGTAGTTCTTTCTCCATATCCGCGAATGGGATGTTGATAAGAATCATCGCGCCAGTTCCCATCACACGACGATAGAGATTCGCTCTCCGGGTGACAATCAATGCGCCTTCCTCTGCAGTGATACAGCCAGCAGCAACTGAGGCAGCAATTTCTCCCACGGAATGACCAATTACAGCCTGGGGCTTCAGTCCCTTGGAGCGCAAGATAGCAACAAGTCCCACCTGCACAAGGTAAGTGAGCACTTGAACCTTAATGGATGACTCGAAATCGCCACTTGCAAGAGAATGCAAGGCAGAGAAACCCATTTCACGCTCCACAAGGGCTTCTAGAGAGCTAATGGTTTGGTAAAACACAACTTCTTTAAGTAAATCGGTAGCCATCGCGGCCCATTGGGCGCCATGACCGGAGAAAACCCATACCACATCCTTGGAGCAGCTTTTATCGAGCACGCGGCTTGACGTGACCCAGTTGATTGCTTTGTCGCTCGCAATCGCGGATAGTTTCTCCACGGCATCATCATGGTTATCCACGATGATGGCAGCTCGGTAGTCATGGTGCCCACGACGGGTGCTCAGGGTCGTTGCTATCGATGCCAGAGTCCTCTTCCTACCTTCGTTGGCAATCCAGGAGGCCTGTTTCTGGGCCTGGAGAGCCAGGCGTTTCTCTTGAGGAGCAGACAGAAGAAGGACCTGCGGCAGGGGCTCTTCATCGTTCATGACGGTGGTCGGCAGTCGGAGCTGTTGCACGAACTCCTCAATAATCGCATGGGAAACCGTGCCACCATATCCGTAAGAACAAACTCCCGCTCGGCGGACCTCGTCTGCTGACCCGGGCCAGTCTTGCATCTTTTGGACGACCTTCACCCCGGCTTCGTCCCATTTGATGCGAGAGTTGAGTGTCTTCAGATTGGTCTGTGGTGGCAAAATCCCCTTTTCAACCACCATGACCGCTTTGATGAATCCGACAGCGCCAGCGCCGGCTTCCAAATGACCCACGTTCGGCTTCACAGAGCCGATGAAGCAAGGACTCTCTTGCGGTCGGTCTTTGCCGTAAACTGCTGCGATTGCGTTGACCTCAGTAGGATCGCCCAGCGGAGTCGACGTGGCGTGAGCTTCCACATACCCAACTGTCAGAGGGTCGACCCCGGCAGTCCGAAGGGCATTTCTTGCCACGAGCTCTTGTGCCTTAGCGTTTGGAGCCATGATCCCGTTGGTTCGGCCATCTTGAGCCACCGCACTCCCTTTGATTATGGCACGAATGTTGTCACCGTCACGGATGGCAGTCGACAATTTTTTCAAGATCACCACGGCGGCACCTTCACCACGACCGTAACCCTTCGCACCTTCATCAAAGGAGAGACAGCGGCCTTGGGGGGAGGTCGCTCCAGCTTTGTCAAGCACGCGGGTCAACCCCGGCCCACAGAGAGCGTTGACCCCTCCGACGATAGCGACTTCGCTCTCGCCTTGGAGGATCGCTTGCCGTCCGTGATGGATGGCGACGAGCGACGAGGCACAAGCGGCATCAACAGCGGTGCTAGGCCCCATGAGGTTCAAGTGATAAGAGATGCGGTTTGGGACTCCGCAATAGGCGGTGCCGATGCCCATCCAGGCCTCAACATTAGGAATGTCTTCGAGCAAAAGCTTGGAATAATCGTCCGAATTGACCCCCATAAAGACGGCCGTCTCGGTGCCGGACAAGCTCTGCGGCGGAATTCCAGCATTCTCCAGAGCCTCCCAGGTCACCTCTAAGGACAGACGTTGTTGGGGGTCCATCTGCTCGGCCTCTTTTGGGGAGACACCAAAGAAGGCGGCATCGAAATTCTCGAGGTGATCTAAAAAGTAGCCTTGCTTCGTCGTTTGATCTAGGATTTTGGCATTGCGAATGTCTCGGCGGTAATATGGCTCCCAGCGCATGCTGGGGATCTCACCAGATGCATCAGTTTTGTTTAGGATGGACTGCCACAGCTCTTCCGGCGAATGATTGCCTCCGGCAAGCCGGCAGGCCATGCCGACGACTGCGACTTCATTATTCGGATCCTGTTGTGTTTCTCGAGATCAGATATATTACAGAACACCGTAGGAGAGGGGGCGGGGGAGTGGACTTACGAGATTAAGGCTGCCGATTTCGGTTCCGGGGGTATCTAATCTGCTCGGATATGCAGTTGACACCGAAGTTCCAGAGCCGATAGATCGCTCGTCCTCTGCAGCTGCATCCATGGCTGATATTGGGCTAACTGTTGGAGACAACCAAGGAATACGTGTTCTTGTCGATGAATCGTCAATTAGCAAAGGAGATGATGTTTGTTTGGCCCTCTAAAAGGAGAACTGTTCTTGTCGTCAATCCGTCTGCGGGATGGTCCTCAGAATATTTGGCATCGTAGCTGCATCTTATACCTCGATATATCGAGTCCCAACAATTGCTTATCTTTACTAGATGTCGCCACAACGTTGATCTTGTCTAGCTTGTTTCGCTCATTCCCGTTGCCCTGCAGGACCTTCTAGTGACCTGCAGATACGAGAATTTAAGGCCAGCCATACACCGGAGCCATATATACCTCGGAGTTGTGTCGCAGCGCCCCTTCCGGTAAAGCGAAGGATTCTTGATCATCCTCCTCCCGGCGCTGTGACGTAGAGTGAGAGCATCCAACCCGTCGTCTGCAATGGTAGCGATTGACTTTCTTGGTGTGAAGGGAGTCATTCTAGATCCTCGTTCGCATGAATCACTTCGAACTCTGGCCGAGATATCCATAATTTCGCCTGGTCCAATGACAACCCGGAGCACGAAATTTCGCACTCCGGGGAAATTTCGCACCACCGGGTCTCCGTATCTTTCGTTAACTTGGACGAGCTAATTAAAAAGTCAAAAAAAAAAAATACACAACGAGCATGACAGAGTCATACAGGTGCCAATAGTGTGTTACCCATTAGATGTACAACTAGTCACACAGGGGCAGCAAATATGGTGAGGTAGTATGTGTCTGCTTCGGCGGAAAAGGTAGACTGTGATGACTACAATATGGCCCGGACTCTTCCTCTTGCATGTCCTGTCGGAACGAGGATGCATAGGGCTGTAATTCCGATTGCTGGTCACATGTAGGCACGTGGTGTGGCCTGCCTTATTGCTTAGGCAGAGTTGTGGCTGACGGGTTCCTCGTGTTCGATATTAATTTCGGATGGAGATGCCATTTAGGCATTCTCATTTCGGTAATTGACGTTCAGTTTCGACAGGCGCGCCCTCCCTTACTGAATTTAATTCCCGAGTTTTGCACAATTCTCCTTGATTCTGGGGATCCTCCGCGCTCTCAAATATCGCGTAGCCATGCCTGACTCCTTTTAGCTCTCCGGCGGATGCAGATCCGAAGCCAAATCCCTACTTCTCCTTTCAGGCATCCGAGAATAGGCAAACGCGAAAAACGACAATGGAGGGAGATAGCCATATGCACCGGGTGGCGATATCCTCGGTCGACGGGGTTTCCTATCATGAAGCCTATTCGAAGACTATATTCTACTCCAAGCAGGTCATCACTCAGGGTAGTGGATTGAAACATACATCTTTGTCCGGCCCGGGAAAGAGACTGTGCAGGTCTGAACGTACTCAGTGTTGTCTCTGAAAACCCCTTCGCTGCCGAAGGCTCGCAGAAAGCTACAGACTTATCAAGCGACTTAGGACGACCGTAGAAGCCTGACTCCTCTCACCCTATTCCACTATCGAGCACCTAACACGTCGCCATCAGCAAAATGGGTGAGCTTTTCAAGTGGCCAAGCTTCTCACCATTCGTGCCTTATCATACCTCTGCTGGGCAAACGGTGATCAAAAAGTCCGCATGCAAATGCGCCAGCACGGTGCTTGAGCCAACAGGGCCAAACTGACGATCTCCTAGGTTTGGCGGTCTCCTCACCAGCGAATTCCTCCCCGCCCCCCCTGGACGAAGCTTCATGATGCGACAAACCTACCGCCACAACGTCGAAGGCCCCATCCCGGAGAACCTCCGCAAATTGATCGAGAGCGACCATCGCCCCAATGGCCCTCCCATGCACTTCCACCAGTGGCAGACAGAGTACTTCAAGGTCGAGGAGGGAATCTGTGTGGTGGAAGTGAACGGCACGCAGACCATTCTGACCCCGGAAGATGAAGAAATCTCATGCAAGGCGGGTAACATCCATCGATTTTTCATCCATCCAGACTCTCAGGAGAAGATGACGGTGATCCTGAGCGCCTCGGATTCTGGCGTGGATTACCAGCTGGACCGGGTGTTCTTTGAGAATTGGTACGGATATTGGCATGATGCATTGCTGTACCAGGGAGGCTTGGATATCATTCAAACCCTTTGTGTAGGACCCCAGCACTCTCGCGTTCCATTTCAGCCCCGGCTCTCTAGTAGCTCGCTAATTAGTCCTTATAGATACATGACGCGGGTGACCACTACACGCCCGGGCCCGCCTGGCTACCCTTCCGCCGCCTCATCGGCTACTGGATGTGCGTGGTCATTGGCCGCTGGATTGGCGGCCTTCTAGGCTATAAGCCGTTCTTCCGGGAATATACCACCGATTGGGACTTCGCTGTGACTAAAATGAAGGCCAATCCCTGGACGCGCCGGTTGGTGAATGACTCGTACCCGGCCAAGAAGTCGTGGGACGAACAGGTCAAGCTGTCCTCGTTCCCCAAGCCTACCAACGCAGACTACGAGCTACTCGTGACTGACATTACGGAGTCGGCGAGACAGAAGGTCAACGGGGTTCAGAATGGGTATACGGAATTGTCTAAAGTCAATGGTACCGATGTGAAGGCTGTGGTTAAGGAGAATGGGGAGGACTTGAGAAAACGCATCTAAGGACCGAAAGTTGCTGCTGATCAACTCTTTTACATTTGTTTCCCTGTTTCCTCTACATTGATTTTGGTCATGTTTTCGGAATTAAAATGTCCCTTCGATACTGCAATTGAACCCTGGTGAAGTACATCTCTGCCTTCTTCAACGAACCTGCAAGTAGGATAGCTACATAAACCGTATGTACCAAAACTCCCTCGGTATTATCAAACATGGTTCCAACGATATTCCACCATTGGCTTGATAACGTAGCTGAGCATGCCATATTTGCCTTACAGAAGGGATTAGGTCAACAGGGCAAGGTTGAGTTGGCGAAAAGGACGCTCCGTAGATACGAAGCTTCCCGCCATCATCCGGTTCTCCTTCCGCGAAGACGCTACCCTGGCGCGATTGGCCAATGACATATAGTTCGGAGACAACCGAAAGAGGAAAATGGAATGGAGTTCTCCTTACGGAAATACAGCAGCGTGTAGTGGTGGGGCAAATGTAGAGCACTTTGAAAAATATACGAGGAGGGGTAAGCGTAAACCCCATAGAAGCACGGTTATGTCGTCTGTACAAAGATATATCTTATTCTGACAAAGTGATTCACTGCGATACTCGTCTGTAGTGATTATAATTGCTGAGGACGAGTATATATATATACATATGCATATCCACCTTTCTACTCATTTCGGTTTCAACCCCCTCTATAAGCAGATACAGATTGTGCAGCAGAAGTAATCCACACCACAAAATGTCAACTCTTCCCCTTCTGGACCTCTGGTCCACAAGCAAGGCGCTCGTAGCCCTAACGACAGGTGTAAGTCTATTGCTTGTCTCGTTACTTGTATCTGTGTTTCGCATAGGGCGTCGAGAACGAAATCTTCCCCCAGGTTAGTGCATAGCCCCAGACCACAGATCATCAGCGTCGGATTAAAGATTTTTGAAGGACCTCCAACCCGCCTTGTACTAGGAAATGAACACCAGATTCCCAAATGTGATGGCCACTTCCTGTATGTGAGACACCTTCACCGTGTGTGGGCCGGATGATGTCTAACCCTTCCCCCCCTCCTCATATCCAGGATGTCGAAATGGGCAAAGCAGTACGGCGGCATCTTTTCTCTTAAACGCTTCCGCAATACCACCATCGTCATCACCGACTGGAAACTCATGAAGGGGCTGGTAGACAAGAAGAGTATCAACTTCAGTCACCGTCCTCCGTCCAAGGTAGCCGATCTCATAACTCACGGGGACCACATCCTCATGATGCAGTACGGTGAGACATGGCGCACAATGCGCAAGCTCATTCACCAATATCTCATGGAATCCCAGTGCGAGAAGGAGCACTGGAAGCTGCAAGAGGCGGAGGCGGCTCAGATGTTGTATGATTTTCTGGTGGATCCAGAGAACCATATGATGCATCCGAAGCGGTACAGTAACAGTATTACTATGTCGCTGGGTATGCTGTCTTTGTGTCCTTCTTGCCGTCCCCGTTTCTTTCGCTCCTGCTGACCTGGGCATCTAGTGTTTGGAATTCGCACAAAGAGTGTCAAGGATGAATATATGACGCGGCTGTACAGTCTCATGGAGAAATGGTCCCTCGTGCTCGAGACTGGAGCCACCCCTCCTGTCGATTCCTGGCCCTTGCTTCAGTGGATCCCAGAAAGATTCACGGGCTACTGGCGGCAACGAGCGACCGAGGTGGGTGATCTGATGACCGGATTATACACGGAGGTGCTACACGTCATTGAGAACCGGCGAAAGGCAGGGATCTATAAGGACTCCTTCATGGACCGGGTCCTGGATAAGCAGGTCAAAAACCAGTTTGGTGAGCACCAGCTGGCATTCCTTGGAGGGACATTGATGGAAGGTGGATCGGATACCTCCTCGTCATTGATCCTAGCTATTGTACAAGCGATGACTCAATACCCTGAAGTTCAGAAAAGGTACGTTGCCACGATCGTACCGTGTCCACCTCATGCAAAGCAAGCAAGAAAAGGGAGTTACTGATGGTATTCTGGGTTAGAGCGCACGCTGAGATCGACTCTGTGATTGGTACGGATCGTTCCCCGGCCTGGTCTGACTTCCGTAAACTCCCTTACATCAACATGATGATCAAGGAGGCACACCGCTGGCGGCCTGTCCTTCCACTGGGTGTCGTCCACGGATTGGCGGAAGACGACTCGTACAATGGAATGCATCTGCCCAAGCACTCCACCATCATCCTCAATGTGTGGGGCATGCACATGGACCCCGACCGATTCGAAAACCCTGAAGACTTCATCCCGGACCGCTATGCGAACTTCCCAGAGCTGGCGCCGCACTATGCCGCGGCGGCGGACGGCGCTGCGCGGGATCACTTTGGCTACGGCGCTGGCCGCCGCATCTGTCCCGGCATCCATCTTGCGGAGCGGAATCTGTTCATCGCCGTGGCGAAGCTGCTATGGGCGTTCGAGTTCAAGAAGAATCCGGCCGGTAGAAGTGACGTGAGTGCGGAGACCGGTAGCAGTCAGGGATTTATGCACTGCGTAAAGGATTACGATGCACTCATTACTGTCCGGGGGGAGGAGAGAAGACAAACAATTTTCCGGGAGTTGGAGCAGTCGCAAAAGGTTTTTGGGAGGTACGATTGATCGACCGACAAGATTTGTGACATCCAGATGGAGGATTTAGATATAGAGAGACCCACAAGACGTTTAGCCCCATGGGCCAATCACCCGATCCAACCCGTATCGTAGATCCAGACTTTCTTTAAATATGATTCAAGCTAGGATCCTCTTTTCTGTAGCCTGCTGATGATCATCTCCGTCAGTTTCGGTAAGATTCCTGTCCCACCAGCCCCGTCCCTCAATGTTGAGCGCCGCGTATCATCGAGTTAGAATCATAGTTCGCGGCGCGTTTCTCGAGATCATTCCCGCCACCAATCATTCGGAACCCATGATTGATCCATCATCTCGTTCACCAGATCCGTGGGCGAATTCATAGGCATGATAGCGGGGGTGTCACTCAGGAAAAAGGGAGGATTAGTGTCCGGCAATTTCATAGAGTATGCTGGGGAGGGGTGGCCCTGCGGGAGACTGAACGGCTGCGGCAGGAGGTCCAGGGTCTGCTGGAACGGCGGCAGGGCAGTGGCCCCTTGCATAAGCTGCGGCACCATGAAGGGTGGCTTCTGGGAGGGGCCGGATAAGGATGAGAACTGCGGGGGGGTGGGTACATCGTGGCCGTCGTCCTGGCTGCGCGGAGTGGGCCCTTGGCTCGGTCGGAAACTACTGCGCAGTGACTGGACCATAAAATCGATCGTGTTACCCGCCCCCTTGGTAATTTCCACGGCCTGCGCGGCCGCCGAAAAGCCATAACGGGAGAAGATATTGAAGGTTTCAATGGCAATGGCCGTCGCTCGCCGAGCTGAGAAGGAGTGAGGGCACGTGGGATGCAACAACCGGAACGCGAGAATCGTCAAGGTGGCATCCCACGTATATTGATAGGCTCGATGCCATGAGTTAAGAATATCGGTCTCCGTGAGTACCTGGTGGACGATATTGATGGTGGCCGTGGCGTGCTTCAGGGCGCACAGCGAGCTACTATCGGACGTTTGCGCCGCGGTGGGTCCGATGGAAGGAGAGGCTCCCGCTGAGGCATCAGGGAATTTGATATAGGGACGGTATAATGTCATGACCAGGTTGTGGTAGAGCAGTTCCAGGAGAACACGCTGCCGCTGCAGCCAGAGGGGGGCGTAGACATCACTCTCCAGTGGAGAGCGTGCGGTGGAGAAGGGGTCCGCATCGCCCTTGCGTGCCAGCTTTAGCGACACCGGCACCTCCTGAGCCCAGGTTTGCAGCACCTCCATGGACTTATGCAGGTAGGAAACACCGCTGTCCAAGACACTCGTCGCTTGATATATCGATGTCTCATTGTGACGGGGCATAGCTTCACTACACGTCTGGAATGCCGTGATGGAGATGTGGCGCACCTTCGAGGTCAACTTGACGCACTCATGGTGGTAGCTCAGCCAATTGACATCCCCGAAGGTTGAGATGGAGGGACTCGCCTCGATAGCCTGCAACTCAGGGGACCGCGGCAGGTCGACCGGTACGTCGTATTCCTGCATCAGGTACGGGTGGCCGAGCTCCAGGCTTAGCTTGGAGTCCAGAAAGAATAACGTTAACCATATCCGTTGTCGGAGAGCTTGCTGAGGAGTACGGGGATATGCTTCAGGATCGTGATGCAGTCCTAAGCTAGTGGCCGTATGTATGGCAATACTGAGGGCTCGATGCGACGCGTTCAGGCACGACGCATTCATCAGATAGACGGCAGAGTGGATGTAAGCTTGCAACGTGCGAAGGGACAGTGTGTCCTGTTCTCTCAATAGGAGCCGCTGGCATCTCTGGTATACCCAATGGCCCGCGGTGTTGGTGTCGTTCGAATCGAGCTCCATGGGCTCGATTTCTCCCGACGCCATGAGGGCGGCGCTGTATTGCATGCACAACGCTAGGACGATATCCACCAAAGCGGATGGTCGCCGGGTGGAATCTTGCCCAGCCTCCCAGAGGGAATGATAATGGGCGCAGAACTCGTCCGCGTCCACAATCGGAATGAGCGTGTGGTAGGACTGCCAGAACAGGCTGAGCAAGTACTCCTCTTGCTGGCGCGTCAGAGCGCCTTCCATAAAGTCCATGTCATCCCCGGCGTTGGGGGACAATGACGAGACACTGCTGCAGGTAAACGACTGCAGCGCATTCCCCAGTTGTGGTTGACTGAGTGACTCCTGGAGATAGATGCGCAGCCGCTCGGCGAAATGCAGGAAAGAGCTCGGGCCGTAATACCGCGGCTCACTATTCGTATTAACGGCGTCGGAGATCCAGGCACCAGGCCAATGCCATCGCAACGAGGTGGTGCAGCGTGAACCGCTCGCAGGGGACTTTTGGTGAGTGGTCGCTGCTTTCTCCCGTTCCTCGGCCCTCTTATTCCCTAGATCCTCCGTCTCCGACCCTCGTGATCGAAGTCTCTCCGGTTCTTTCCCTGGGGTAGCTGCCGCCGACTGGTTGGTCTGCTCAGCCGATTTACTCTCCTTGCAGCATCGGACCCCCCGAGTCCGGCAGTTCTTGCAAGGTTGACCCTCATCGCATTTGACACGGTTCAGCCGGCACCAGTCACAGGCTCGGGCGACCGTTGTCCTCTTGGGTCTCGCTGATGTGATCGGAGAGCTGGCATTGCTCCTGCTATCCATGGAGCTGGTGAAAGTGGCGAACATGGCTAGTTGAGAATCTCAATATGCTCGGAGGCGGGGGGAACAAAGGACAATTCAGCATTTAAATACGCCTTCCATTCAACTCCCTTCTCGTTAACTCCTCGACGCGCGACGTGCGATAAACGGTCGGCGGAAGCGGACGTATACTTTGTTGGTTCCAGAAGCGAGGACAGCTCCCACCAATTAACCTGAGATTCGTATCTAGGCCGGAGTCAGGAACACTTGGCTCCGCCAAGATCTTCACGGGAATACGAGGTTGCACCACGGACCAAAGGGGGGTCGTCTGCTATCTGGTGCGGTCGCCTTTGGTCGCCTTTGGGTATTAGTTAGTTACTACAACTAGTGCTTACTCAGAAGTTCTACTACGATCATCCACTACGCGCCGAACCGGGCCCTCCTTCAATCCTTTATATCTTAATACATTGAAGCTTTTTACTGAAACAAGCAAGTACATATAACATACGAGAACGAGAGTGCCGGTGCACACTCAGACCCATACGCAGGGTATTTTCATGCAAGATCTTCCTCTTCATGGCCATTCCTGCCGCAGAGAAAGAATGCTCCTTTCCGTCTCCTCGTAGTCGGCGTAGATCGCCTATGGACGCAGATGTTCAACTCCCGGATCCACTTGATCGACCGTCGGAATCTGGAGTAGTTGTGCCTATCCTATCTGCACGGTCAAAAAATTCGAGCGGACAGACCAGTTGTCCGTCTCCGGATCTGAATATCGATCCCATTTCAGGCTGCATTTCCCGGGGGCCAGCTCCTTCAGTTAGTTGGTTAACTAGGAGTGGCAAGGTAGTTTCTCTCAGGTAAGCAGAACACCGTTATTATTATTATTATTATTATTATTATTAAATTCCTCTGGCGGTGCGCGGTCGTGGCTGGATACGTCGCCTTCAGTGTCCCTCCCCCAGGCTCGCCTTATCCACTACTCCGCCGGGGGTCTCCTACCTCGTCGCCTAACACCCAAGGCAGATGATATTCTGTTAGCAACACCTTCCTAAGTAGGCCTAGCGCCGACAGGCTCGATCACTACCGCGGTAGCGCTTCTGGGGTTGCAGTAGTAGTCACCACCAATGTTTTCTCCTTGTAAACCGTCAAGTGATTTTCGCGCTGTTGGCGTGTCGTAGTCTCAGAGCGCATCCACGATTAGAGGTGTCATGTCACCCGTCTAGGCTCTCCCCACATCGACTAGAAGAGCCTAGTCAGTCTCGGTCTCAAAGGCGAGTATCCCATCGTTGGTAGCTGTCATAACCGACTGCCCTCTGATTTTGTGGCTTTGGGGGGGGGGAGGGCTTGCACGGAGTGGCAACTCTGCGGTCCGGCCGTAAGCGCACGACCGGATCGATGAAACTAATACAATTTGGGAATTGCACGCGGGTTCCCTCTAAATAGAACCGCGTGATGAAGACGAGTCGAATAAATGATTAAAACGGCGAGAGCGCTTTCCTGATACCCATGGCAAGAACACTCAAGAACACTTGGTCACTGCTTTTGTCAGGCGTTAGGACGATGAATTTCTACCGTCTCATGGTTCCCGGTATGTCCGATTGTGCACTGGTGGCCTTTATTCTATGTTTAAGCGGTATGGATAGCTGGCAATGTGAAGACTTTCGTGTTTATCCAAAGTACAGTGTCTTTTAAATACGCTAAAACTCTCTCAATTGCCCGTCGATTGCCTATTGCCCACTCCCCATCCACCCTTGCCCCAGATACGCTTATCCCAACTAAGATATAGTGCTTGGTGTCATTCCTTTCCCTAAATTGGCTTCACTGTCTAGCCGAGAGTTAGTGGCAAGCCCCATTCTTCCCCACTCTTAGGGAATTTAGAGAATCGGGCGATGACGTTGTCGACAACTGCCATGATCACCCCATCATACACGTGCGAGAGATGGGTTTTCAATAGTGCTACGGGCTTGGCAGGGGGGAACTCAAAAGACTGTCTGATTGTAAGGTCCATTTCGAGATTATAGAGACGCAGAACGGTAGTCGCGTGCTGCATCTCTCCGAATGTTATCTGCCCAAGGAAGATTCCACCGCCGCCCACGTTCTCAATAGAGGCAGATGTGCCGCACTGCAGAGTCGGGTCCCCAAGTACTGCCAATGTCACCGGGCCGGTGATGATATGGTTCCTGGTGGCCTGTCATATTAGGCTGAACGGCTCTTATGGTTGGAAAAGCTCAAGTGACCAGGGACCGATGCGGCCATATAGAAAGACGGTTACCCCCTACAAGAGAGCCAGCGCTATCCCTTGTATTCTTCCAGCACACAGAAGAGCTGACGGACTAGCCCCATATCATTCCACAGGTCGCACAAAGAAGAGTACAAGGAAGAGTACAAGGTGTCCGGTAACCGATATCACCACATGATACGGAGTACTCTTTCGCTCGTTGCCGAACCTGGTTGCCAAATCGTCGTATTACGGAGATCGTACGGACCCACCAGACTGCGGGGCAACTTCGCTTGGCTTTGGGGACTCGGGAAAACATGGAGTGTATTAGTGGTGGGACCGACCACCCACCGGCGAAAGGCGGTGGGTGGTCGGCAGCGTAAAGGCATTTTCACCGTAAAGGCAGATTTTGCATTCCTCATCTTTTTGAAGCTATACAAACTACCCACTATGCCTAAATCATCTGAAATTCACGATGGGCGTGTAGATGAGGCTGTTAAAGCGATTCAGCAAAAAAATAGACCTAATATTGCAAAGACTGCATAAGAATTCGGGATCCCTTACCGCACGCTCTATAGCCGCGTCCATAATTAAAGAAAGTCTTATACAGCTAAATCACCTACAAACAAAGCGCTAAATCAGTATTAAGAGACTGCCTTGGTCCAGTGGATTGCTAAAATATATAATTTATATATTTCAGTTATGATTTTGCTTCTTCTTGAATAGGCAAACCTTACTGTACACCGTGTTGATCCTAAATAATATCTTAATCAATTATAGGCATATCACTTTGCTAAAAGACTCTCTCCACACTTAAAAATTGGTTTAATAAAGTAGAAAACAAAGGAGAAAAAGCGTCTAGATATAGAGAATATTAGATAGCTTTAATTCTAATATAATTAACTTATAAACTTGCTTAACAGAATCCATTCTTGCCTTGTGTATAATTTTGATAAATGTGGGTTTTAACCAGGTAAAGAAAAGAGACAAAACATACTTAGTATAAGAGAAAAAGTTTCTGATCTTGCAGAATCAGAGTATTCAGAGAATATAACTGCGGTTAAATATATTACTACAGATATTTAGATTAGGAAGCCGCTTTTTATCTTTAAAGACAAGTGATTTATAAAGATCTGGTATAATATAAATTTACTAGATACCTATACTGCAGTCTCTGAAAAAGACTATATAAATAATAAACTTTTGATTGAATAGCTTTATTGATTTCACAAGAAGACTACAGCTGATTGCAAAACTGGTGCAAATGTTCATACTCTTCAAGTCTTTCCGAAACCCTAACTAGAGAATGCGCTAGACCGTTTCCGTATATATACTCCGAGATCCATGGTACAGGTTGCTGTTTTGAATGGTAATTCCGTTCTGAATGACTTAGCATATTTTACAATGCCTGTAAACTTACATACAAGACATATTTCCCCCAAGTGGTCATACCACGAACCCAACTAAGATGTCAATCATCTACAGCACGAACGGCCCCCAATCTAGCCCCGTGGAAAGCCAGAGCTCATACAAGATATCATCTTAGCAATGAGCTTACCCGGTCCCAAATTGCAAGAGCTGCTGGCTACAGCCCAAGCACTATTACTGTACAGAGACAACAAGCTGGTCGCATAACTCAGCAAACTCAGGAAAGAGATCAGGAAAAGAGATGAAGAACACCAACAGGGATTACAGAAAGTGGATGCTCTTGATGAGTGCCTAAAGGAAGGGATGCCGGATTTTTTGAGAATTGTTCGAACTGGGCTCGATCATGTCAATGTTACAGTAGATGGCTGTTGACGAGTCGGCCTTTTAATGATGCTGACCGGACCACCGCCGGACAAGCTGAGATTGGCTTGGCGCTGCATTCGGACCACCTTGAGGCAGCTATCAGAACATATGTTAGATGCATCACAGAGGTTTCAGGGTCGCGCGCCACAGGGTCGCTGAACAGAAAAACACCCACCGCAGGCAGTGACGAGGCTCAAAATTCGTCGGGAAGTAATTGTCTACTAATATAGACATACATAAAGCCTAGATAGTGGTATCCTGCATATTCGCCTTGGCAGTTAATTATAAACTACAAGCCACGAGACTGAGCGCGGATTTGTATTTTGGTTGAGTGGTAAAAGCAACGTAGGCGAGGGGTCGGGTATGAATTCACCACCACCACGACTGTATTATGGTATACGCCGCTACTATAAGGAGAATAAAATTCTTCAGTGTGCTCTACGGCTTTGGAAGACAGCTTTATATTGGGGTGAACTGGTTTGCCAGAAATGGTTCTATTCAAGTTAGCTTGTGCCTGATCCAGATTACCATTTAGTCAACCGAGGAGGAAAGCGGAGTTTATTACTTTGTTATACAGCACACAAGACAGTTCTTTCAATTTGAAATATAAGAAGAAAGGAACCATGCTGCCTAATTAAGTTGATAAAGGATGGTAAAATCTCCTTTTTTGATCTTTAATATCTTCGACAGCCGGATAACCTCACTTCGCATGTCTTTGCAAAGTGACCCTAGAGCCCACTTATTGGTTCATTAGGCTAGGCTTACTTTAACAACAAGGTTTGATTTAAGAACATACGTCTTCGTGCATGCCATATTTCGAAAGGCTGTCTTACTATGTAGACAAGTTTTAACTGTTGAGTGGCCTTCACACTGTTGTGCTATACATTCTGCTTCTGTGCAGAATTCTTTGTTTTTTTTAATGGCGGACTCGAGAGCTTTGCCGGAGAATCTTCTGGAGGATAGCAGGGAAATAGAAGATCTTGATTTTGGTGTAAACGCCTGCTGAGCAACTTTTCTTTATGGTTGTATGTGCTCATCAACGGTCATACCCCGCCTTCCAACCATAATAGCAATAATCCTATGTAGCCTATCAGTAAAGCAGATCTAATATACTGGCAGATAATGTTACCCCAGTGCTCGTGCCACCAATAAGATCAAAATATTCGCATGGTTGCGGGACACAGTCGAGATTGTTAGTCTCACGGATTTTCTCCATGATATTTTGGAGAGTGAGTCGGCTTGAAATGCCGCGAATCCCGCCCCCATCTAAAGCGTATCAGCGCGACCCATGTAGATTTAGCCACAGGGCCATACCCAGGGAAGAAATCCTGAATGGCTCATGAGAGTCTGTCACTCTATTTTCTGATTCTATATCGTCAATCCCCGGACCCCTTCTTGCAGCATTCCTCATGGAAGCAAAGAGCCTAGGCTGAAAATGCACTGGTGTAATTATTACCCTACTAACAGGCCTTTTTAAGTTCCTTGCTACTGTTATACAGTCCTGAAATGCCGCTCTAGCATTTACTTGCATCCTTTTGTTCCTATAGTATGCTGGACTTGCCGTGCTTATAATATATACCCTTAAGTTGTTTGCCTCTCCTGTGCGTGGCTCGGGACTGATTATTATAGGATTTATAAGGGGGCCCTTTTGGCATTGTTACTGAGATTATTAGTGATTACACAGGCAGCACTGTAGCCAGGGGTGGTCCAGTTTGGTTCCGTGGTGCAGTAAAAATTACTGTGGTCGGAGCTTGGTTCTTTCTGCCAGTTGAAACGAGGGGTCGGGCTGCAGCGTGATGACTTTATAGGTTATTTTATGTAAGGCATATATGACTGATATCATAGGTACACATATAGAAAGAAATTAGCCTTAGTACCCCGCCGCTTGTCGTAAGCGCCTAAGGAAAATCCGGAATGAATGTTCAGATGAAATAACTATCACAGCTTGTGTTGTTTATAGTTTACCATTGCTTATCTTCTTTTGAGTTGTATAGTCATGGGGCCCTCGAGCATCAAAGTGTCAAATGAGTTCGTCCATGTTGTTTGGGCATCCCATATCCTCAAGTTCCTGAATCCTTACACCAGTACCGCATCAAGGAAGTATTCTCTGCCCGACCAGGAAGTTGACGACTTGTCGGCCTGGGGGAAGTATCGACCTGGAGAAAGAGGCGGTGCTGAGTGCAAGATAGAGGTGTTGAGGAGGGTGATGAAAGAGAAAATTGGGCCAGAAGGGCGAGGTTGTGTCTTTCATGTTGGAGCATGAGGGCGAGGTTATAGAACGGTGAAATGGGAGTGGAAACACTGACTCCGTCTAGGTATTTATATTATAAGAAATAAAACCAGCTTAACTGATAAGGGAGCATACTTCAGATAAAGTCCCTTGACTCCCTTCAACTATTAGTATGGCTTAGGAACTAGTGTTAGAAAAATGGTTTGCAGCATTGGTTTCGAGACGTCCTATATCATGTGTATAAGTTATCTTACGGCCAGAAGTTCAGGTTTCTCGCCATTTAGCAACAGTTGATAAGATTAATCGTTGCTGGGGTTATGCCGTGTAGGTAGGTGGTCAAATACTTTTTGCACCTCACTGTAATAAACTATTCTGACTAGTGGCTTGGCAGTGGGTCAGAAAGATAATTATCAAACATTTGTTGGTCAAGGCAATATTGAAAATCACTGTGCAGCATAGTAGTTTGAGAAATTGAGAGAGTGGTTGTCAGAAAGATAAAATGCTATAAACTAGGTAAATACCGTAAATATGTCTACAAGCGACTCTGTATATTTATCTAGATACTTTTAGTCGCAATCCAGTCCTTATATATTAGGAGCTAGTTAAGATAGGTATAGCCCTTATTAAAAAGAGTAATCTTTAAGTAGTAGTTTCCGCCTTAGCTCTTCGCCTGACGCACAGGCCCCTTCCTCTAATGAAGATGCCGCTCGATCCGACGAGCTTGCAATGCATGCCACCTAGGAGCAGAACCACCGGGTTGACTTAGGCAATAATGGCATCCTGGCTATTTTGTGTCGATACTCTTGCTGTTGCCTCAAGGGAGTGACAGAGCAGCACACTACGAAGCCATCATCTCTTTCTGATAGTGTGCCTTGCTCTTCTCTAAGCCCAGCAACCTCCGTAGTATCTAGAACTTGCCGATATTCCCTCAATGCCGCATGTCCTGCTCCGTCCGCCCCCTCTGAGGTTACATTGCACAGCCCTGGCGTCACAGCATGGTTCTTGGTTGCCTGGGCGCGAATAACCGGGGTAATGTTGTGCGGAGTTGGTATTTAGTCTCCCGTAAGGCTGATCCTGTTGTCTAGATCCACTTACCAGGAATAAGATGGTGATAGCAAACAAAGAAAACGTTATATTCACCCAATTGTCAATTGCACGGCTTCTTGGAGATCCACAACAGGGCGTCTGGGCCCACTGGTTGAAGGGATGGCTGATGACCCTCCGGCCACTCAGGCATTAACTACATAGTAAGAACTGGGTCGTCAGCCAATGTCTTGGATGTCTCGGATGTCTCGGATTAGTTAGGTATAAATAAAGGATAGTAAGCCGCTCGGCTCCGCTGATAATTCTATTGTATGGTTTTTCCATCTTCATAATCAGAGAGCCGCCAAAATGATTCAGGCCATCCTATGGTCTGTTAATGTTTTTCTTATCAGTCTTGGCCAAACGGCAATCGTCGCTCTTCCTTCGAGCACCGGACCATGCGATGTCACGCTTCATGTAAGTGAACTAGTTGACATATCTCGAACCGATCCCTATGACCCGAAAGGAGGTAAACGTTCTATCATGGTCACCACCTTTACACCCATCAATTGCGGAAGTGTACCATCTACATCCTACATCCCCAATGCAACAGGCAGGTATGAAGATGTGAGTTTCCAGTCTTTTGGACTACCTCCAGGAACGTTCGAGTCCCTTCATATCCAGACTCAGACACAGCAGCCACCACCGCCTTTCAGTCACCACGGAGATTACCCAGTAGTGCTTTTCTCACCGGCACTGGCAACCTCAAGATTGATGTACACATTGCTGCTTCAAGAAATTGCCAGTAACGGATTTGCTGTTGTCTCCGTCGATCACCCGTACGATGCTGACATCGTAGAATATCCTGATGGCCACACGGTTCTCGGAATACTCGCAAACATCAGTACCGAAACAGAATTTGTTCGAGCACTGAACGCTCGTGTTAAGGACATGGTCTTTTTACTTGATCAAATGCACGAGGAAAAAGTGATCAGAGACATATTCCCTTTGTCACAGGGAAATTTGCTTCCACTCGATCGAGTCACGATCCTTGGTCATTCCCTCGGCGGAGCAACAGCAGCGCAGACAATACTGGTTGACAATCGGTTTGTTGGGGGTATCAATCTAGATGGTAGACTATGGGGGCCAGTCGTGGACAAAGGACTGTCGAGTCCGTTCCTGCTTTTCGGTCACACAAACCACACGCAGGCAACAGAGCCCAGCTGGGCAGCATTTTGGTCACATTTACGAGGATGGAAACTTGAGCTTGAACTCGCACAGTCCGAACACTATACTTTTTCTGACTTTCCAGTGCTTGTCGATGCTCTGAGTGTCTCGGACGAAGTTAGACAAATTATTCAGGCCAATCGTACTGGGACGATAGGTGGTTTGCGGGCTAAGGGTGTGATTGCTTCATACATCATTGCCACACTGCAGTACTTTGTTTATGGGCACACATCAGATTTGCTGAGCGGACCTTCTATAGCATATCCTGATGTGACATTTGTGACTTTCTGACTAGTTAAAAGGCATTGCAGAAATATCTGAAATATTGACCTAATAGATATGGATATCCGCACATGCGAAGCTGTTGCATTTGCAATATTGCCGCAGAAGAAGTTCGCCATAAAGGCCTAGCTGCGCCTATCTAGGCCTAGTAGTAAGTTTCTGAGGTTAAAACTCTACCAACTCAGACTGGTTCTAATTTAGTTCTGATTTCTAAAATTTAGACTTAAAATCACAGTGGTTCAGTTCCAACTGGGGTTAGACTTACCCAAACTTAGACTAAATGCAACTCTAGAATTAACCAGGATCTAGGTGATTTGTATAGACTCCAGGCCATCCCTATAGACTCTGCTAAGATGGGCTGTAGACTCTGGACTTAATATGGACTCTGTGCTTAGTAGACCTTCTGGTCTGCCCTAATTAGTATAGGACCTGTGGACTCCGCGCACGACACTGTTACTAGGGTTCAGGAGGTCATGGGATACCATATAGCTTAATAGAGCGTCTCGTTTGATATCCTTGATGGGATGCTCAAGAAACAGTCTTGCCACAATTGCACTGTTGCTTTAGTCCTTACCTGACTAAGAGGCCTACTATCCTGACAAGTAGTCTTATTACAAGAATCCAGTTGTAGACAGTGCTTCTAACTATTCAGAAAAGGAAGAAAGAACTAAGCTTAATCTTCAACACATCCTATCAGTTGGTCGCAGCCAGAGTCAGTACAGTGACGTCTGAAGATCGCCCGCTATGACGTTGTCCACGTTTTATTCAGAAGATACGGTCCGTCTTAGTTGCCTACACTGACTGGTTCTAATTAAGACACCCCGGCCATCCGGTTGAAAGAGGTCAGGAAATTGAGTCTGGTACTTTAAAGTTTATTTCACTACCCAGGAGTAGTGAATCTACATGTTCTTAGTACTACAACTATATTCTCATGCCTTCCTGTGAAGCAGCCTGCAGACCAGCCCGGTACCTTCCTCCTCGGGCGTTACTATCCCCATGAGAGGGCCTGGAGAGCAGTCCCGTGCCTTCTGCACTCTGCATTGACATCAGCGCTATGATCAAGGTCTACTCATAGTAGTCAGACGCTGGCTAGGCGGTTGAGCCTCAGAGGTAAGTGGGGCATAAGAGCTGGGGTAGGTCTGTCGTTGGTAGCCCGTGCATCGTCCGTATGGGCGTTACACGCGTCTTTACAGGAATATTTCATTTCTCTGTTTCGGTCATTACTAGTACCTTCCCGGATTATAGCTCTTCCGAGGCTTTCCTGAATGAAGTTTAGCCTAAGGGTTTCGGAAAGAAGACAAGCGTATAAACATTTGCGTCAATTTTGCAATCAGCTGTAAGGATTATATAAATAAGAAAGAAAAATATATGCTTATCTTTAACAATTATACTTCTTATAAAACAGTTAAATTTCTGTAACTCTATAAAATCTATAAGATTCTCTTCTTTTGCTTTTGATCTTATATAACTTACCTCTGCCAACCGCTTGATGGAAAACCATTTCTTATATATAAGATACATTTTTAAAGTGCGAATAATCTTATTATATAGTGATGGAGCTGGTGTAGCTCACGTGTAATGGGATTGATTGTCTTCAGGTCTAAATCTATCATACAGAGATTCCTTGGTGTTGTGGTCAGGTCACGTGGTTGCTGCCTTAGGCTCCCATAGGCTCTGACATATAGTAGTATAGAGTCCCAGAAGATAAGGACAATTTTTTAAGTGATATTATGGCTCTATATAAGAGACCTTCAACTCATGAATTATTCGTGACTCCTTTAGAGAACACAGTATCTATCCTCCAGATAGATCTTTTATTATTGAAGCTATTCAGAATACTCTATTATCTCTGCTAGAGATCTCCGCACCTGATCTGTATATATATAGAGAGACTACACCGCCTCCTAATCCTCTCTCTTCAAGTGTTGAGAATACATCTCCTAAGATCTCTCAGCAGGTTAAAAAGAACTAAAAGAAGCTATTTTATTTACTAGAATCTGCAGAGATTTCTCTATAAATTAAGTACTGCCTAGAATGCCTTTTTTATCAGTAGAAAGTTCAATCTAAGCAGCTCATGGCTATAAACTCTACTTTAGAGCGAATTAAAGCAGTCCAGAAATCTCAGAAATATAAAACTACTAAGCAAGCGATTCAGGGTCTTTTAAATATTGATATACTGACTGTACAGGATGTAAATTGATCTATCGCTGAGAGAAGGGCCAAAGATAAGCTAAAGAAGAAGAAGAAGGCAGATAAGGCATATAAAGAGGTAAATGGCTATCTTTCCTCTGTGCCCCCTGTGGAAGATCAAGGTCCTGCTTTGTATAGTGAAAAGGCAGAGGAATCGCGTAATCAGCTTTATTTTATAGATTCTACAGGTTCTAGGCGTTGAAATGCGAATTGCTTCAAAATCTGCCTTTACGGTGAAAATGCCTTTACGCTGCCGACCACCCACCGGCGAAAGGCGGTGGGTGGTCGTACAGTATCGAACTTCACGGAAACGATACTAATAACAGTATATCCATATGCAGTGCAGGTGATCGTGAACAGTGCCCCAGACGCCCTACAGCCACCATTGGTGTCCAGTCACAGTCAAGATTTATTATCCCGCTGCGGCGTAATCGGTCGAACCAGGGTCTTGGAATCGATCAGACGTCAATGACACCCCTTTATCGAGACCAGCATTTATAATGAGATTAACATGGAGAGCGGCCTACAGGCCTTCCTGAATCTCAGCGATTGATTTGAATCTCTGATCGCGCCATTCATTTAACGATTTGTCTAGGGGCGCGAGGGTTGGATTTTATGATCGTTAAAGAGTCGCACTCGATGCTGGGTACCAATACATCTCGGGAGTGGAATACCCTCCTCAGTTACCTAGTCGTCAATTGAATTTCGCCTAGTTGACACCGATGTATCTCATTCCATGCCGGGAAAAGCCTGACAGCAAACTTAAAATACTTCCTGCAGCGTTTGGGCCGCCACACCAGGGGCAACAGAGACAGTGCCGCATGCTCTTGTCTTGGGATCTGCCATACAATCACCACCATACCATCTCCCGACCATTTCCTTGGTCTCTATAGTAGCGACAACAACGCCAACAATGCTGGAACATGGATAATGCCAAATGTAGCAGCACCGGTACGCTTTATCTTTAAGAAACCAATATAATAAAGAAAAAGTGCCTGAGGAGCTGACACAGTGCCGAATCTAGAGTCGGTACGGAAACATCTTATCGGTAACCAGTTTATATTCTGATACAGTAACAATCTTCTTGCTCCTCCTGTATTGTATTCTTGTTCTATGTTCTTGATTGGTCTGAAAATTGTCAAGTTGTGTCGAGTCATAGATTCGATTAGATCCAGTATATTGACCTTACAAACGGCTACGCCTGACGCCAAGGAACATAACAATAATTAAACTCCAAAATTGTTGAGTCGGTGTAAATGTGTGTTAATACCCTTGGGGTTCATTCTAGAATCTGCGCTTGTCTCGCGAAACCACAACACCCTAGCAAGATAGTCGATATCTTTTACAGCCAAGCAGACCCGCAGCTATACCAAGCGTATTATTGTACACCCTTTAGCCTTCGAACTATAGGATTCTAGTATTCAAGGTCTCTATTATTAGAGGATTAGGCCTTCAACTAGACGTTCATGTAGCCTCTCGGTTTCTTGGTGTGATGGCGTCTATAGCTCGCGCTGTCCCGAAAGAAGCAATTTCGTTTGACGTCACGTAAGTGTTGGTTGGGTCTAGTTGTAGGGAAACAACTTGTTACGCACTGCAAGTCGCTCAAGCGATGATATGGCTTAATAGTGTAATGGTAGCGAACCCACAAGTCATCTCAATCCTCTCAATCCACTAGGCATCCTCGACCGGCGAAATTATACGCTAGAGACTTGGTATTGGTGGCGTCCTACTTAACTCTCCTAGGGCACTTATCACACTTTGACCAACTGCTCACAGAAAACGGTGGGAGACATGCACAATCCTTTTGCATTTCTCACTCGATACTCACAGGACCGGCGAGAAGCAAAGCTTTCTGTACAGCAAGTGTCGCCCGTAAGATTGCCCGCTTGGGCCGGAGCGAGGAGGCAATGTAGGTGTAATAATACTCATTGAAATTTGCTGAAAATGTCTCTAACTTCTCTCAGTTCTATGATTAACGGGGCATTGGACATTTGGTTTGTTGATCCGACTGCACACAAAGATGAGATCGCCCGCAGTCCTTTTCGTAAGGGCAACATTTTCGGAACAGTGGGTAAAATGCAAAAAGCTTCCGTCTGCCTTAGGGTTGTCTGTCGTTTGAGGAAGGAAATCACCGAGGAGGATCGAGAGGTGAAAAGCTCGGCGACGGAAGACTTTGATGAGATTATTGCTTTTTGGGCTCGTTGATTGGTCCCCTTCTTTTTATCTGCAAACAGTATGCAATTAATAATTTCATGACTGATGCAATTTTGGCTGGTCCTCGTCTGCCTAGATAAACATTATCCCCAGTACTTCTGTGATATTCGGTTCTTTACTTGCTGCCAGTGGCCTCCACTTTTATCTTGTCGACCAGAGTGGGTCAAGATTATCCATTATTCAGCATTCGCTCGGTCCTACTTTAGTCCATTCTGTTTACCTTTCTTATTCAGTTCTCCTAGATAGGTTCAGGAAGTTAGAGACCTTACTTTCAATGCAGATACACAATTATGGCTCTTGAAAGAGCCTATAGGATTTTGGGTGCCTACAGGTTAGGGCGCTATGGGACGCGGCCATGCTAGACCGGATCAGGGCATGGGAGCGGAAACCAACCCCGCAAATCAGCTCCACAGTTGAACGTACGACCCGGAACACCAACTCAGTTCTTCCCTCATTTTGCTCACTGCGCTATCAAGTCATATCAAGTTGACTCAAATCACTTCCCATGGCTATCCGTGAGACCAAGTATCAACCACCAAACAAAGACACCTGTAGATAACCTTCTGCGGAGAGTGTTTGGGCTGTCGATATAAGAGTAGTACACTAACAAAAGAGTAACAAGTTTTCCCGGGTATCCGTGCTTGCATTTTTGACAGGGGTGGGCTTCTCATCAACTCTGAAGACATAATAACTTTATCCACGAACCAACTGCTCGAGACGTACAAAAGGGCTGCCGTCGACCCGTCAATTCGAGCCCAGCCATAGGTATTCCAGTCTCGACAAACGGCAACACGTTCCACAATTAGGCCCAATTTGCCTATCTCCCGCGAATAATCCGCTCGTGAGTCAACTGAAAACATGTAACGTCACTTTTCGACTTGCGAGCCACTTCCTGGGGCGGAGAAGATTTTGTCGACCCTCAGCCAGGCACGCAGTGCTTCTTCGAGGGACAGAATCGAGCTGGCATTAGCATCCAGCACCGGATATATATTTCGTGGCGCTGCAGTTGTTAAATTTGGCGGCAGCAGCCTCTGGCGCAAAGCCTATATTGCCCCTTGAATTTCTAGTGTTCGAAGACAGCGTGATCGGAGCAGAGGCCAGAAGACGGGCCGGGATGAGAGTTGTTTGAATACCACACCCAGGTGTTGCGGTCGAGTACCAAGCAAGACAAAGGGAAGCCCTGGCCAGGAGGATTGGGATAATCGAGATCGGAGATGAAGGGCAACCCGGTGATCTGGATAACAGCTAGGCTGAAAGTATACTAAGTTTAGAGCACCTTGACTATAAGTACAACATTGTGCTACTGCCATGAGTATTATTAAAGGAGAGTGATAATAAAATTAAAGAATATATGAAATTACTTGACAGGACTAAGAAAGGTATCTTTGATATATAGTAAACACTGTGGACTTGGAGTTCTCGGATAATATAGCTCTAGTTTTATGACTTTTATAAGTTACACGAAGTCTCCATCTAATTTCTCAAGGCCTTTGATATCAAGACTGCCGGAAACTCGAGATGCCGGAGAAGTAACTGTCTGTCTCTTAGACAATGTAAGTCAGTGCTACAACTTCTACAGCTTCAGGTAGGTGCCCCAAAGGTCTGTAAAATCTAATGCTCCGGTTCTGGCGCCAGAATGTTAATTATAGAATGGATTGAGATAATTTGTCACAGGGGTGATACCCTAGATATGGAAAAATTTTGAAGCCAAAACGATATACTGGATAGGACCGGTTTTCCGCGGGAGCGCGGTCCAGCTATTATATTGTGGAACACTACATCCTACAGTGGCATACACTTCCTCAGAGTATGGGAGGACAGTGGGGTCCTGATGGACGATGAGATCCTATTGGACAATAGAATGCGAACAGACTTGCGGTCGCTAGGCGGCACCACCATGGGCCCTACTGTGTAAGAATGTCGCACGCTGGGTATGATGCAGTTAGCCTGGGAAACCCATGGGTGAACCGAAAAAGTGAAACCTTCAACCTAACTCGCGTTTTATGGAGATCTAGTCAACTCCATGTCGAATTATGACAAGTGCATGATTTACCGCCGTCGTGGTCAACAGGCCCGGCTCGCCGCCAGTTGACCGTCGCACAGCAAGCCGGACGTACGTCCATAGATCCAGGTCAAGCTTGGCCTCTTATCCCCACAAGTCGGTCCAAAACGGACCCAAGTCGCCGAATCTGGTTGTTATGGATTACAATACATACATGGATTCACAAAAATCTCATGTAAATCTCTAAAAAGGTAGTTTAGCCCGGTTTCACTTTAGGATTACTGAAACAACCAGAGAGTGTAAGTGATGACACCAGTTTCCGGAAGCACAGTAATAGATCTTCTTCAATGACCACGGCTTCTTTCTCTCGTTTGCGTTGACTTCTCCTTTCTTTCAGTAGCTTCAAGATAGGAAAAATCACGGGCTAGGTTTGCTGATATTGTTTCATTCAATTCCTTCCCATTCCTGGGACCGCAGAGATGAGTCTTGGCCGAGTAGTCCGGGTTGAAAGAGGATTTGCGAGTCCAAGTCCAGGCAACTTATTAGGTGGCATTCTGGATGACTCTTTTAGCGGGCCGAAACGCAAGAGTCCTTTCATTTATAAGGATCCATGGCCGGAGATATCATGGTGGAGCAGTTGGCCCATTGTATACGGAGTGACGGGCGAACTGGTCCGAGACTCTCCCATCTGGACCAATGCGGATGATTCGGAAGAGGAGATCTGTGGTTCAATGAGTATCACCCGGGCCAGTAAATCAGTCCTGGCAGATCCAGTCCGCGAAGAGTTCAATATGACAACAGCCTACCCAGCAGAGCCGCGTTCTCCGGCCCGCAGCCCGCGGAATCCGATGCGGGTCATCCACCAAGGGACTCAGAGAGGCCCACTGCTTCTCACGCCATGCAATCTACACACCGTTGTGCGCAACCGGCAAGGCTAATACTTAAATAACACAGGTAATAGGAGAGATACAAGCGAAACAGAGAGCCCAAGCGTATCTAACAAAGTTAACAAATTCGAAGACGATATATATATATATATTAAGAGACTACTCGATGGTATCTGTTATTGTAGATAGAAAGAACTTCAGGATGTACTGAGTAGTCCAACTAGCAATTCAGGAATGGCTTAAAGCTCATAACCGATTTGAGGACTGAAAAGAACACTTTATTTGAAGGCTTTACAGCAATTTTCTAACAGGAATATTCGAGAACGGGATAGAGCGCCAAGTGCTATTTGCCTATATACAATGTACAGTCTCGCAGGAGGCATATACATAATATAAGATAAATGGGCATCGTTTGCACGAAGTAAAGGGGATTTCATCAACGTCGAAAGAATGGCAAAGAAAGCGAAGAACGCAAGGAAAGACCTACTTGATCCGGATAATGAGACGCTTAGAAGTTCCGAAATGATCGGATTGGCATATAAATTTGGGGATCAGTGGAAGAAGGCAGAAGAGCTACAGGGGCAGGTGATGGAGATCCACAAGCGGGTGCTCGGGCTCGAGCATCCTGACACTCTGACGAGTATAGCCAATCTAGCACCGGCCTTAATTGTCCTCAGGTTAGGACAAAGCTGCCTTACCGGTGATGGATGAATGTGCTCGACTCCGCAGCCATCAATTGGGCCCTGACCACCCTGAGATGCCTCTAGAGCAAGCCCTGGCTATGAATCCATCCATGGCAACGGGAACCACATGGAGTCCTTTTTTGAGAAAGCGTTATGATTTCGGCTTTTCCCACGAGGGCAATCGTAGACCAACTGGCATCTCATGCTGGGATAATCAAAGTCAAAAGAAACAATGTTATGGAATATTAACCGTAAGTAAAAACGGCCACAGACCCGTTGACACATATTCATGCAACCCCTGTGCAACTCCTAACTCAGAATTCCTACCCGCGGGGAGAGAATAGCTTTGAGTGACATTTTTTTTTTGTTTCGGTGGCATGGCCGCTGGTACCGATTTTACCCATCATTGGAAAGGTCTCCAGTTTGGGTAAATCAAAATATGTACAAGCATTTCTTCGTGACAGAGCAATGACACGCCGTTGTTTCCTTTCGCGATCGCTGGATATACATAGAAGGACGACTAGGACAGCCTTAGAGCTAACTATTAGATCAGCAGCTAACTAATCACGACCCAGATCATCCGATAAAACGCCACTTTCTATCCTCGCGTGCAAGACTCCCATGCGATCGACTAGTAGTTATGAAGGACACCGCGATTTCATGAAATGAAGCCAGCCCAGTAAGAGCCCGGGCCTCGGCTTTTAGAAACCCAACTATGTTTTTTTTTTTTTTTTTTTTTTTTTAAAAAAAAAAATGGGTCTTAGAAGATGCACGCCGATTATGAATAGGTGCCGACAGGCCAAACTTAAGCTACTAACTTAAGACCGGTGACATCCTCGCAAGCTTTGACGACGACCTCCTGCAAATGTTCGTCCGCTGTCACTGCGAGAGGTTCACCAATCTTCCTGTTGGGTTCAAAATACACACCGGTGAGACTTTGATCATAATCCCCTTCGGCCAGCATGACATATGTCTCGACACCATCCTCCAGCTTGTTGATAGCGCTTTGACCTCCAATCTTGGTAGCAACCCATCCAGGATGCACAGCCGTGACCGAGGTGTTATTAAACCGCCTTGCCACCGCATTAGCCAGAAGCATGACATGAAGCTTCGAATCGCAGTATGCGGGAAAATCCTGGAATTCCTTTTCCCCGCGCTCAAACCAGAAAATATCCTTCACGTCCGTGTGGGCTTCTCGGTGTAGGACAGAAGCGATAAATATAAGCCGCTTGGGCTGCGTAAGGAGACAGGAGAGAATATAGGGTGCGAGAACGTTGACGAAGACCATAGCTGGCACGCCAGTATCTGGCGTCTTGCGGAAGGGTCCGTAAAGTAATCCGGCATTAAGAATAACGGCGTCGAAGGTACCAATCGCGTTTGCTTCCTCGGCCAGTTTGCGCGTCTCTGCCACACTTGTCAAGTCTGCAATCAGCACGCCAGCAGCTCCTGGGCATTTTGCCTTGGCATCATCTGCGCGCTCTTGGCTACGCGCATGAAGATAGACGGTGTGATTACGCTGAACCAGCTGACGGGCAGCCTCGAGGCCAAGGCCATCCGTAGAGCCTGTTATCAGGATACGTGCCATTTTGCGGCAATTGGTACCCTTGAAATGAGAATGGTGGTATAAAGATGTATTTTCAACGAAGGCACGCAGATGGCCAGATGGGACTATAAATCTCCAAGGGCTTCAACAAGGGGAGTGAGAACAGAGCCTTATTTGAGAGAATATTGCCCAGACCACGGCTGAAGAGAAATCACATCCGATGCTGCGGTGGTAGAAGGAGAGATTTTCAAGCGCGGGGTGAAGATTTTCAATGAAAAGGTGGGTGACGGCTTGCCGATTGACAGCAAGCGGGGAAAACGGGTTTCTAAGATTAGAAAGTCCTAGAAAGCGGCAGAATAAAGTATTTTGGCCCCATTATGATATTTAACGATCCGACGCGCCGAAGAATTGAGCGGCGATAGCGATATCCGAGGAATCTTAGCACCGCAGGCGGAGCCACAGATATCGCAATCTCCCGACTTTTGAGCACAGCGAAAAACTCGTCGATTGGATTGAGATCGGGCCGATAGGGAGGAAGATAAACCAATTCATTCCAGCATCCGCACACACCTGTGCAATCTGCGCTGGGTGATGGAATGATGCGCTTTGTCCATGACCAGGACGGATTTACGTTCTGGCCATCTGCCGCAATGCTGGAGCAGCTGGGCTGTGATATTTCTGAAAACATCGGCATCCGTAGAACCGCGGAATACACGCGAAAGAACGATCCCATCCTGCGCATACGCACACAGTATCTGATATCGTGATCGCCACGAAACTGTGTTACTTGTAAAGGAGCCTGGCCAAGAGGTGCCCACCCAGTGCACCTAAATCCGACCCGTTTATCACACCCAAATTCGTCAACATATACCAGGTGGTACGAATGATACTCCGACAAATTATGTAGGTAGTAGTCTCTCGGATCCGTATTCTGCTCTTTAATACGCTGTTACGCTGCCTCTTTAGACCAACCTATCACTATCAGGGCTCTTTGAATGCTGGAGGTTGTAACTATGGTTTGAAACTTATCCCATAGGAAGACAGCCATCTCGTCGAGGTAGAGACGAGGCTTCTCAGAGAGGTAATCACATAGGGCATGCATCAGCAGCGGATTCATGGTTCGTTTTCGACCGACCCGGTTCTGGGGCGCAGAGATAGTTCCAAATTGGCGTAAGTTTCTGCGAAGATTAATGATCGTAAGCCTAGAACATTCAGTTTCGTCGGCAATCTGAGACGTGGTAACAGACTGATTCTCTATCGTATCACGGACCATATGAAGCTTCGAAACAGGGAGCCTTGGAGCCATGTCGTTTGGAATGATTTTGGATACGGCAACCTCCAAAGAAATGGGTGGTGGGAGAGGAAGTTTGGCTCCGGCCACGGGTAGAGGATGGGCACACTGGGTAGCATGCGTATAGCACTTTCGTGTAAAATACATCTTGTTCTGTCTTACTATCGTACTGTAAGATACCATCGCTCGGTCTAGAAAGCGGTCTGAACAGCGGGGCCTTGAGAGCCTATCCTATCAGAACTCACGGCCCTCGGGTTTATTTTCCAGGAAGAGTGTCAAGGTATAGCTGAATTCGAATATTACTATATTTTTCACCCTGTTTAGCATGTTACTTGATCAGTAACCCTGGAACAGGTAAACTCATCTGCAAACAACAGCCATCGTCTTACGGCATAGAAGTGGAAGGGGAAAATGAATGCGCCCTAGTGTCGGAAAACCTGCCGAGTGAAGTAACGAATAGGAATTGCTTTACTAGGGTTACAGCGCCAAAGGGGTCAGCATGTTTTCGAGAACATGTAGCCCGCCACGTCATAATTGGAAAAGGATATACATAAAAAATTGAAGAAGAAGAAAAGGAATAAAGCACGAGAAGGAAAACAGGGGAACTCTTGTTCTATAGAATTTTTCGCTTATATTTCTGGACATTACCAAGTTTAACTTGTTATATACAAGGGAAGAAGAAGAAGAAGAAGAAGAAGAAGAAAAAGAAGGTAAAAGACAGCAGTAAAAAGAAAGGTGGATGGCTAAACATGAGTCTGCCAATGATATTTATTTATCATCGAAGAATAACTTTAGACTACAGCGGACCTCTGAGGAAGTGCGTAGCCAAGTTCCTACAGATAAAGTACGTACTATTGCCTTAAGGCCGTGATAATATTGTGAATGTGTAGAACACTTAAAAAAGGGGCATTGCATCATTTGACTATATGTCGGTCTGTCAAAATGGGCTGGGATGGGAACGGAGCTGATCAGCATCTCAGCCCCTGAGTATGAGATATCTATGTGCTGTACAAACAATATCGCATAGACCAACCCTTAGCCAGTGGACCAATGGTCTAGTTTACGCAACCCAGCTGCAGCACTAGGTTTACATTACACATTGGACGCGACTTTTATACTGGAACAGGCTTGCATACAGTAATAACATAACAAGGGCACGAAAATTTATAATATCCACGATTATAGCAGGAACCGCTGCTTCACATAAATTGGAAAGGATTTGGTTACTCTACCTCTTCCGCAGGGGCTATGTACCCCAAAATTTTCATTCTTGTTACGACAGATGAACTCTAAGCCCGCAAGGGCAGACTGACCCGAAAGTGGGTTAACGTATGCATTGACAGTCTGGACATCTCGAACTGTCCGCGGTGAGGGCCGGAAAAGGGCGGAGTCCATGGTTCGGGCTATGTTTATCGTAGACATACGACCGTGTGCTGCTCAAGTTCGCTGTCATTCTAAATAGACCACAGGCTTTATAGCCCCCACAAACCTCACAAAGAAAGAAAAGTTGAAAAAAATAGATTATAAAGGTAATCCTTATATCACAGGATACAAAAAGCTCACTTTGCGGGAACTCCCGTTCCAGATGGATGAAGATGCCTTCTGCCCTTCTGCTGGGGATCAGAACTTGTACTAGGGTTTTGATACTGACATAATTAAGAAACTATGGTACATCACCTGTAATAGACCCTCTAAATGAAGTTTAAACCACACGCAGCATTACCAGGAACGGAAACAAAGGGAGTTGAGTAGATACATAAAATCAACGCAAGGAAAAGAAAAAGGATTACTCCGCCTAGCTCTTTCTCGACGCCTTGCTATGCTTTGGCACACGGGCCAACCAATATATCAAAACAGCGGCAAAAATGTTGAAAGCAATATACACCCACATGAGTCCGAGGTTTCGCCAGGCATCTGAGAAGCTGATAGACAAATGGTGCAGAAAGGTGTCTGTAGAGCTGGCGGGGCAGAACGCACAGTCAGCCGTCGCTTCAGCATCTCGCAAATATCCGCCGCCGTTGGCGGCAATGAAGGGATTCATATATTGCCCGCAGGTTAAATTGTCAGGTGGATTGAAATGGAGAAACTCCAGTGAGTCACAGCTCACAGAGGTACCAGACACACCAGTGGAAAGCATCCCAGATATAAGATACGTAAAGGGTGAGACTCGATACATGAAAATCCAGAAGCCCGGCATTTGTTCTGGAGTTGCGAGTACGCCACAGAAGATGAGGCACAGCGAGAACAAGACAGTAGCGACGTTGCCTGCCGTTTCTGGAAGCTCAATACCCGCAATAATCATATGGGCAAATGTTGAGGTGAACAGAAGGAACGTCCAGATAAAAAGAAACATCAGTCCACCACGTTCAGTCACAGCCTGTGTCGGTTTTGCATTGTTATAGAAGCCGATGGGATAGTACCAGCACAAAAACATGAGCACTGACATAAGTGTGTTCCATGGAAGCTCCACAATGATATTTGCTGTCATAAAGGCTTTCCAAGAATACGTTTTTGATGGACGCTCGCGCACTTCGTATATAGACCGTTGGGTAACAAAATGCGGCATGATTTGCTCAACCAGGTTACCAAAAATGGCCAGCAGCATAAAGACACTGAACATCTGATTCTGCAGGCCTTGAAGCGAATTCTTAGCATCGAAGAAGGAGAAGCCAATATAAAGTCCTGATAGAACACAAAGAGCGGCTTTAGACCAGATGTAACTTGGCGTGCGGTAATATTGTGAAAACACACGTTTCAAGCATTCCCAAAGTTGTATGTAGAAGGGTGCAGCATATTCCCTGAATTCATCTACATTAGTATTGTTCTTGGTTGGAGTACCATGCAATCCGGATTTCAACTCAGTGAGATGATGCTTGACCTTCGCGAATTCGGGGCTTTGACGCCAGACTTGATGCCAATCTATGTCGCTATGGGAGCCAGGAGCAGCTCCAATAACATCCAACATCCATTCTGCTGGATTCTCTCCAGGTGATAATGGATGGGCCCCATTGCGCTCAAAGTATTTTGCCAAAGTTGTAGAATTTTGTCCAATCTCGCCAAAGTAGATAGTCTTCCCACCTTTAGCCAGAAAGAGAAGACGATCAAATCGTTGAAACAGCATGGCTGAGGGTTGATGGATAGTACACAGAATAGCTTGGCCATGCTTGGTCAATGTATCAATTAGATCAAGGATCGACCACGAGGTCTGGCTATCCAAGCCGGATGTGGGTTCATCTAAAAACAACAGAAGCTGCGGTTTAGCTGCAAGCTCCACTCCGATAGTCAGCCGTTTACGCTGCTCAACATTCAAGCCTTCCCCAGGAACTCCAACTACTGCATCAGCGTACGTTTCCATGCCCAGAAGTGCAATAACCTCCTCAACATAGTCAAGCTTTTCTTGTCGGCTGATATGCGCGGGCTGGCGCAATAATGCACTAAAACGCAGGGCTTCACGAACTGTAGACGTAGCGAGATGTAGATCCTGCTGCTGTACATATCCTGTTTTCCGCTGGAAGGACTGATCCCGGGGACTTCCATCCACAAGCATTTCCCCTGTAATCACACCAGTCGTTACACGGGTAGCAAGGACGTCGAGTAAGGTTGTCTTCCCGGCTCCTGAAACACCCATAAGAGCCGTGCAAGTTCCAGGCTTGACCCAACCGTCCACGTGGTCAAGAATCCTCCGTGACTGTCCCTTAACCTTAATGTCATAGCAGACATCCTGCCAGTGAAAGATAGCCGTTTGTCGTTGAATCTTGGCTCCAGTCTGAGAAGCCAAAGTTTTGCCGTTAGGGGCTGCAGCGGGGCCAGTAGGTGACTCCTCATCAGACCCTCCCGATACTGATTTTGGCAGTTGGCCACGGCGGAATAGCAGGACCTCGCCCTTTGGCTTCTCCTCCGATATATATTCCGTGGCAAGAAGGTAAATAAAGCCGAAGAAGACCATAAATCCTATAAGGATTCCCATGTTTCGCCACAAATGGCGTCTTGTATATTTAAAACTTTGTTCCAAATAGCGGGTACCCTGCACTACCGTTGATCCAGGCTCTGCCCCAACAGTGTCACAAATCCGATTGTTTATAGAAACACTGTCGTATGGACCCCCGGATGGCATGATTGTGGCACATTCAAATTCTCGACCATTAAACTCATTCACCATAAAGCTCTCAAACGCATATGCAATTGGATTAATATAGTTCATCCAACGCGACCAACCTAGCATACTCCGTGTTGGGATCACGAATCCTGTATATATCATCATTCCTAGAATGAGAATTGCAGCGGGTACCAAAGCCTGAGACAGAGAACGTGATGATGCTGCAATTGTTCGGAAAATCATTGACATTGTGAACGTGGTCACAAGGGAGAATATCCAAAATGTAAACCATGCCCCCGCATCGCGACGTAAATTGGTCATAAAGTAGATCGGAAGATTAAATGTAAATGAATTGAGAAGCTTATATGGAATATCGCAGACCATAGATGCAACTGCTTCCGTAAAGGGGTGGTAAAATGCGTACCTTGATTGCTTCTCTACAATAGGCCGCTGGGCGTACAGGGTCAGGATTTCCAACGCACTCGAGAATGCACTGAGAAGCACCGCATAAAATAGTAACACCCCTCTGGAGTAAAAGCTGGATGTGTTATTGGGGAGGTTGTAGAAAACAGAGGCTAGAATCAAGGAGATAGTAAAATTTCCAATCAATGCCGTTGCGGTCATACTGAAATCAGCCCGAAGACGCTGGAATCCGCGGCCAATACACAGCGAGGTTTGATCCCACACTGAGATTGCGTACGGAGACTGGACCCGTTGGCGCTTAGCTTGAATTGTCTTTCTCGCGCTGACAAATTTCTGATACGATTCCCCACCCACGGGGTATTCCATTTCAAACCGTTTAATCTCATCGACAAGTTGGTGTCGCGCTTGGCTTTGCTTCCATACTGCAGCAAATTCGTCCGGTGTACGAGGAACACGATCTTCAAACCCTGGGCGAGCCTTGCGTTCATTTGGGCTTGTCAGTGAGGTCAAGAAGTCGGCTGTTGTCTGGCGCTCCGGACATTCAAAGCCTAAGTTTATAAAAAACTGTTTTGCCTGACTGGTGGGTCCGAAATAGATTTGCCGGCCTTCATAAAGGACTGTCACTTTGTCAAACACATCGTATGCATTCTGAGACGCTTGATATATTGCAACGCAGACCGCTGTTCCGGCATATTTGCTAATCAAAGCCAGGTTTTTGCAAAACTCCAGCGCATTAGCACTGTCTAGGCCTCGGGTGCTATTATCCCAACATTGAATAGGTGCTTGACTCAATGTGGCCTCGGCAATACTGACTCGTTTCCGCTCACCACCGCTTACTCCGCGGACAAAATCATTTCCCACGCGGGTATTGACGGTGTGAGACAGACCTAACATCGCCATAACCACATCTCTCATGTGTTGAGCGTACTGATCCGGAGTGACCCCATCTAAGAGATGACGTGGGGCTCTAGCATGCGCTGCAAAGGAGAGCGTGTCCCCAACAGTCAGGTTGGGAAAATGGACATCCGTCTCGGCCGTATAGATCGCCTCGCCCTTGAAGGCCTTTTGCATCTTGCGCACAGGAATGCCTGTTCAGATTAAAAACAACATTAGACTAGTGAAGAAACTTGGATAGTGAAGGGGACCGCAGTCCTCACCCTGATAATTCATAACCGCCTCCTTGGATATTTCAATACCGTTCATCTCCCCGGCGATCGTCTTGAGGAACGTTGAACATCCACTGCCGGGCCGACCAAGTACTAGTAACATCTCGCCACTCTTCACCATACCATCAAAGTTGCGAAGAATCTCAACCTTCTGGCCCTTCTGGCCTATCAACCAGCGGAATAAACTACCAATTCCAAGGAGAGAGTTGAAGACGTCTTTCTGATAGTCTGTGGGATAGCCAAATCCATGGATGCTAAGATTCCGGAAGGATACACCGACAGTGAACTCTGGATATCGTTCGGGATCTCGCGATTGAATTGCGAGAAGGGTTTTAATCCAATCCTTCGGCTTGAAATTCGGGCTGTGGGGATTGATTGTTGATTCTGCACCCTTTTCCGCAAATGGGCTGTCCAGCGAGCTGGACAACCGGGTCGACTCGCGGGTGAGTTGTTTCGCCAGCTCTCCCACTTGATGCTCCATGGCCTCTGTGCTCTCACGATCCAGTTCATGCTCAGTCTCTTCGTATTGGACCCCTTCAAGGTGGGCTAACGGCGCAGCGCCCTGGACCATGTCATTGAGCTCCATGTTGATGTCTTCTTGAGGCGTATTGTGGCTAAGCACCGCTTGCAACCGTGATGGTCTTGGGCTGAAAGATCCAAGATACGACATTATCGCTGCAAAATGGTGTGTCAGTATGCACCACCATGTCAACAGTAGGGTTCATAGGATCATACCCAAGGGCACGAGGGCTGTCCTGTGTTGGGCAAAGACGACAATGGTAAGAAAGGTGCGACACCGCTAGCGTTGGAAATGCGGTTTCTGGCCACGTTATCTCCAAATAAGGTCCTTTTCGACACCATGTGAAGAACTAGTCTCCTTTAACATTAAGACCTTGGATTTGTGGTCGCGTTGTATCAGCGGAACAGAGATGATGTTGATGAAAGTGATTGCTAATCCTCCGTGGGAGGCAAGTAATTTATATTCCTTGCAACCATAAGGCTCAATAAACAGAGACGACAAGATGCCTATAAGATTCCTGCCGAAACTATCGTTCGCACTTGGTTGTGGGCGCAAGGCCCCAGTCAACCGTTCCAGAATAAAGAAGACCCGTGAAGTCCGAACTTATGACCTCACCGCAGAGGATATCCGACGACGTGCCCAAAAACGTCCCCTGAGACTATTTGCCTGGGTTTATCCCATCTTCTTCCAGATGGTCCTAGAGATAGATCACCCAGTGATTGGTTGGAGCGGGAAAGCATGGGTGGGCTCGCAATCGGACCGGGATACTGTGGGGCCCTTCGAACCCTCGTTCGCACTTTCGGACCTTGCGCGCATCGGGGCCCGATCATGCATGTAGCACCATCGATCCGCTCATGAACAAGGTTTGTCAACCCTAACCAGCCCCGAAACAATCAGATTGTCTCCAGGCTCCGTTGAGCGATTCCCGGGATCCGCGGACACCCATCGGTGGTGGACAACATGAAAATGTTGCCTAAAGGCCCAGACCCTACCATTGCGTCGCGGAAGTCTTGGGAGGAACAATGTTACGTATAACTAAGTTAGTTCTTGACAATAAGTCTGAGTAATCAACCGGTTTTCGGAAACCATCCTACTCAACCTGCTATACTAGATCCTGTATATTTAAAATAGCTTTGGTTCTTTAGGCCTGAAATTGAACTCCATAAAGGTTTAGTGGCCACTTAACATAACAATGTGTAAAAAACCGGAAGATAGGATATTAGGATTTAGTATACCCTGCTTGAGCATGAATAACCGCCTCAACCCCCTGTCGTATACTACCCACTATATTTTTTTTAGAATATTCTGGCGTATGAGCTCCAGGACTGTTTTAAAGCTTTCTATAGAATATCTTTCTTTTTATCAAAATCCTGGCAGTTTTTAGTATCAAGCTTCTTATTGTAGGTGCCTTCTTTAAGCGGAAACCATATGTGTGTTACGGAGCTTGCAACCTCACAGTATAAATCACAACTGACAGGCGGAGGGAGCCGCGCTAATGCAACCACGGGGAGCTGACGAATAACTATGTACCGAACACGTGATATATACAGTATGGTATATGGATTAGTATATGACCACGGCATGTATAGGGACACTCATCCTTACGTACTTAGATTAGTTCTCCGTGATCAATTTCCATGTTGCTGCTACAGAGTACCTTTAGCATCAATTGACCAGCATCAACTCGTTCGCACTCTTTTCACAATCGGGTATACGTGGTAGGCCGGGCCTTTTAGACTTGAGTTATTCACGGTTTAGTTATCGCACCCACAATCGGGACCCTGAATTACGTCACCAACACGGCACTTTGCTATCGAGTCTCAGTGGATTCTGACGCTCAGGTTTGACCCTCGCTGGGCAAGCGCAGCTAACTGGTCAGCAGAGCTCCGGCCCGAATACCCAGGCGTAACGAGGTGTTTAATAGGGTTTAAGTCAGGCGAGTAGAGAGGCTATTCTATATATTTAGTAGAATTGTAGATAGTATGCAATATCTCTTCTAAAATAATTAAGATAAGAATATATTTGGTAAGACATACATACAGAGTCCAAGGCACGACCGGTATCAGCTGGTATTTTGGTCAAGTAGGTTTGACAGAATATAGAGAGTATCTATATACCCTTTTACTTTAAGATTATGCTCCAAGTGTATTAAATCGCTACCATTTTCTCTCTGAATTGCTGTCTAGACTATTACTCGGATCTCTTTTCTCTTTTAATATAGTTGAATGTATAGCTTTTTCCACTTTTCTTTACAATAATTGAGCCGAAAAATTTATTGCTAATAATGGCCTGAACTAAGCTTAACTGAGTATTTGTCTGACTATATAATCATAGCCCAATCGGCCTCGGCATAATCCTTGTACTGGAAGGCCTTTTCTAGGCACCGTTTATATATCTGCATTCCCTGCATGTGGCCGTACCCACCGGAACTCCGGCGTTCATCCCGTAGGACTGCTGCAGCTGAAGGGCATTATCTTTTAGGCTACGGGCCACAATGTTTATGGTGAGGCCCACTGTGTGCATATAGTTTAGTAATCTTTTCATTTAAACTTTGGCGTTGTTGGGCTTTTCATTTGCCGTATGCTGAATCCTGAATAATGGTGCAAAGCGTACGTTTATATTCTCTGTGGAAAGCTGATATCGTAGCTGCGCGTAGGTAATGAAAGGACCTTGCTTAATATATCGAATAATTAAGCGCTCTCCTCACCCTGTGTATTGTTTTGGCCGGCCCTAGCGTGGTTAAGGTTCAAAGTTATGTCTTGAACTTGCTCGGTAGCTAGTGGATTAGATGGTCAAAACAGGCATATCTAGAACCTTTGCAACTTCAGCGACCCTTACACCACCAAACCAGGCCCCTTCTATAAACCCTCCCTCGCCTGGCTTCATCTTAGAATTGCGTTTAATATTAGAACTTAGAGTGCCTAGCGCCTGCCGTTGAGCCATGGTTCTGGGCGGTTGGAAAAAGGGGCAGGTATCCCGTGCAAGTGCCGTTCTTAAGCGGGGCCCAATGATAGCCACCACATCACGGTGCCAAGACTTACGAATCAGATGCTGCTAACCAGTCCTAGTGTAATTACTAACGCTCTAGGACTTCATTCTCCCTCCAATGTAACGCTATAAGCCAGGTAACTAATGTTTTTGATCCAGATGGCGAAGTCGTCATAATCCTGCAATGCCCAGACTATCCATTTACACCTTAGAATGAACATGAAGAACCACCTGCTGAGGTGCCCGTCATATTCGACGATCAACTTGAAGAGGTACGTACAAATACAACCCTTACTAACGAATCATAAAATACTGCTAGTAAACGCAACAAGCTTACCATGCTAATATTCGAAAATAAGGAATATATAAAAAATCTATATATTTTCGTATCCATGGCACCCGAAAAATACTTGATCCTGGCCTTGCCTCTGTCTAAGAAAGGACTTACTAAGGGCTGCAAAGAAGGTTTAGTTATGCTAGTTACTATTATTATTACTATTAATCAAGACTAACGTCCATATTGTTAGAACCGTTGGCTATGGCACACACATGTTCCTAGGCTGTGGTCTAGGCCACTGCCGAAAAGATGGTGGTCACTTGCTTAAAAAAGGAACAGTAAAGATCAGTATAAGTAACTAGAATCTTAACACATTCTTGATTTTAATAAGAATCTTTCATACCAACCCTAAAACTTACCAAGGGAAACAAGCCTAGAAATACTTGCCAGAATTATTATTATTTTAACGGACACAAACTGAACGTATTTGCTAGCCTCCCTGAACCCCTAGTTATACTGCTTCGAAAGTCTCGTCTGTTAGACCGGTCGAACCTGTTATCAGTTTACCCTATATATAGACGTTCTCATCTTGACAATGATATGATATCCTCTATATTGAGTGATTCTTGTTGCTAACTGTTGACAAGTGACAGACCCTAAATCAGCGCTCTAACGGCTAGACACAATCTTATCGATAGAGATTGCTCGGCAGAGGCGAACGATCCCGCTTGACTACAAGAGTGGTACTATGACTCCTGACTTATATGAAACTGATATAGGAAAAGACATCTATATAAAACCCTCCTGTGGCCAAGTGTGGCCGGTTCTCGATACTTATATCCGTGCAGCGGGGGACTTCTTTCGGAGATTAAGCAGCTTAAGTCAACAGTTCACTCCTACAAACTTATGGAAGTTGAAGACGAATTATTCTCGAACCGAATAGATTCCGATCGATTTCGCAGCTATCTCAAGCAACACTAGGTCCCAGAAGCCTTGTAAAAATTTTAATCTTCTACTGGAAGATCCCCACCCACTTACGCGATGAATTCTGTCAAGTCATGGAGAAATTGTCTTATTTGGAGGCGGGCGGAACGAAGAAATCTAATGACGGAAGTGGATATAGGGAGTACAGTACCACTTGGTAACTGAAGTATCTCGATTCAGGCATCTCTAAACTTTGTTATTAACTTACTGGAGGCTGCGCCAGTGAAGCCCAAACCAAAGTGCGCCAGCTATCAGGAGCTTGGCCACACCTTCATATATTCTCCTAAAGGATCAAAATGAAGCATTCAGTACCATTCGAAACGTCAGGAAGTCGTCGAGCGGCAAATAAATAGCGCGTTTTAATTTAGTCTCGCACAAATCTGACATAACTAGATCAAACTTTAGCTAAAGCAATATTCTCGAGGGCGTGCTTCAACCACCTGGGCAGCATGTAGCCGATAAATGAACTCAATACATAAGGAACGAGGCACAAGCCTACCGTTTCCTAGCTGTCTTTGATTATTAAATTCTGCGACTATACTTGACTGTGCCAACAGACTCATCGAGCATGTCGTACAGCATGCGGGACAGTTTACCTCCGACAAGTGAAACCCTGAGGTTCTTCCCGCAGGCCAAACCTAACGTTCATTGCTGCCGAAGCTCATGAGTACATGCCACTTCCTCAGGCGTGAAACGGCATTCACCACAGATACTTTCACCATAGTGAAAAAAAAAATGAACGCAAAAGAAACACACGCTAAAGCTGAAGAGCCGTAACACAACTAGCCTAAGTGCATTCCGAGGTAATATCGTCAGTGAAGGAAAAGCAACAGTCGAACCCGATTTTACCCAATGCTTGATATGAACGTGCGTCACTGAGTTCGAGTTGGAGCCGTAGCGCACCGAGTCTGTAGATTACCAGTTGCACCACTTACATACGAGCTGCTTGTTCTTTTTTGGTGGCCCGTCCTTTCACCTCCATATACCGTTGAGTTCGGTGACCCAAAAATGCTTAAGAGTCCAGCTAGGGCACGATTTGTCTTTCCTTACTTTGCGTAGTTGAAGGGCACATCAGGCACTGACAATCTGAACATGGCTAGACTTAACGAAGGTGCCGAAGAGCTCGGAACTTGCAAGGAGAGCTCGAGTCCGGACAAGTCGTCGGAGGCGATAGATTCGAAGGTTTCTGAAGAGGTACGGTCCTCCGTTTTGTAAGTATTTGCGGGGAAAGGACTCTGGCAGTGTAATCCTCGAAAGGAATATTACGACTCCCCCACGCAAATGGATTATGGGTTAATACCATACTGGAACGTATTTTGCATAGGATGATCAAAACATCATCAAGAGGCAAGGAGGTAGACAGATTGAAGCCACTCAGTCGCCTTCAGAAAACGAGGCCAACAATACACAGCCGGAGCTCACTATTGCCCTATTCAAAAGTAAAATCATCGAGAAGTGACGAGCAATATATAACCGAGCTATCGTAGTTAAAGTATTTTCGAATCATTTATCATGCAGGTGGAGGTGAATGCATCCATGTCGATGTTGGCGTTGATACATCCTAATATACCTTCACGGCTCCATTACTGATTAATCGATGCAAACAATATGAACAATACACAAGCGAGTATGAATACAGGGTATGTTCATGTGAATAAGGAATTCATATAGCTATATTTCCATTTATATCTTCCTTTCGGAGCACTACTCATAGAAGGATTTGTGAATATCGAGATCATAAAAACTAGAGTCGAAACGATGAACTGGGAGGAGATGAAGTAAGACAAAACTGCACAACATAATACATAATAAACAAATGCTCACCGCTTCTGAACCTCCATGGGGCACCCTGTACCTTGTGACAGGGTTAATAATCGTCCAACTTGTTACGCAAACGCAAATGCCAAGAGTTGAACTGGAATCTTTGCAGAGGTTTGAGGAAAGTTAATTTCGATTACAAAACCGGGCATAGAGCGAAGGCGTCTGTGGAAGTAGTGCTACCCCTAGTGAAGATCTCTTCTTGTACCGAACATTCTTCTACTGCGATTAGTACTATCCTTGCCGGCACCCTCCAAGTCCGGGAAATTGTTGGAATGCAGGGATGGTTCCCTATTTATATATAGAACGAGTGATAGCAATGTTCTACGGTACAATGTCCTGCTTGTTTCTTCTCTGTTTGTTCCTACATTTCTACTTTCCACCGTCCGAGGGCTGTCCACAATCCCAGCATCATCGAATCGACATCCAACATGCAACTCGTCTCTACAGCTGCGGTTCTTGGTCTGGTCATGGCCACGCTATCTTCTGCCTTTAGCTATAAAGCTTCTGCAGAATGCTTAAGCGCTAAGTCAACTATCGAGCAGTTCGATACAGAGCAAGTCACCAAGCTAGCAATGGAGAAGGTCTGTAGTCAAGGCTGCAAGCCCAAGTGGTCAGACTTTAGGTCAGGCCACCGTGAAAAATACGCCATACCTATCGTCAATGCCGAGTCAGAGAAAATGGGCACCCCGGATCTTACCCCTCACTATATGTCCCTGATGGATGCTACGTATGATATGGCCGAGCAAAAGTGCGGAGCTAAGGAACTCGGGGACAAAGACCTCTGCCAAAACACCGAGGAAGTGAAAAAAATTGCCAATTGCGTCAGGGGTAACGTTTGGTCACTTGCTGTATCAAAATCCAGTGACATACTGCCTATCATGTTGGCTGCTCCCTGCAAGAAGCATGAGGATTATCTCAAAAACCCAGGATTGCTCGAGCAAACACTTCCTGCGTATATGGAGGACTACGCAAGTCAGTGCGAAGAACGTTAGTGGAATCTACTGGACATTTGCAAACCATAGCTAACACTTTGAAGCAGAGGCAGCCCAGCCGGTGCAAGCTTAAACGAGGAATGGGGAACGAATAGAACCTTGCAACTGTTACGGCGAAGTTACAGGTGTTGGGAATAGCATGGGCTTATAATCCACGATACCCATGTCTAGTTGGAGTGGATTTAGCTTGGATTTATTTGAAAGTAGCGCTGGAGGAATGAATCTATGTGTATGCATCGTCTGCCTGAATTCTCGACAACGGTTTAATTGCTCACTCTACTTGGGCTGTGCTGGCGTTATTTAGATCTACAAGATGAGTTTGATATAATAGTTTTAGTAAGGTCTCTGTCAGAAGTTGATACTGCCCCGAAATATGCAATAGCAGGAACTTGTAGGCACGATTAGCAGCATACACCATGTAGAGCTGCTTCATTTTCAATCTGCGCTCAGCTTTGGCTCCTGTGTTATCCTGACTTGACGTAAACACGTATTAAATACATAAAGGAGAATTTGTTACTAGCATAGTTTCTGAGGGGCTATTTAACAAGAATTCCGTTCCAGCAGATGTGGGTAATTGATGATTGACTTATCGGCGCATCTTATCCTTCATATAATACTGCATGGGATAGGTGCGAATGCACATAGGCAGAAGAGGGTAGATGAAATTCACGAAAATCATTAGAAGCCAGTATACAACCTTCTGGATTGTGCCTGTCTTAAGCCCATATGCGCGGCGCAGTGCATCTGGGAGCATTTCAGCAGTCACAAGACGTAGCAGAGGAAGCAATATGCTAATCGGAAAAGGGAGTTGACATTCAAAAAGCAGTGACCTCGCCACATTCTTTGCATCAGCACCAATTTGGGCAGCTTGTATTTTGTCGTTCCAGTACACCCAGAAGGCCTGACGGTTCTCTGGCCACATGGAACGCAGATCTAGGAGGGAGACCAAAAAGATGGAGTATTCTCTGTAGATTGCCTCAGCTACCACAGGATCTAACGGGCCGCACACCTGCTCGTATAAGCTGATGTGGACAACATATAGAGACGCTGCAACCCATAGCTGCAGGTCTGTGTCTTCCGCAGAATAGTCAGGGCCTTTAATACTGGAATGAGCTCTATGTACTCTCTGAATGACTAGTGCTCTTTCGTGTTTGGTTCCGTGGGCCATGCAATACATATAGGTCAAAGTCACACGCAGCCGTTCTAGTGGTCGATACGTAAAGTCGCTGTGTTTGTCAACAGCTCTGGCAATTCCCGGCATAGCGACCTGCAGGAGGAGTGTTGCCCCTCCACCAACAAGAATAATTCCTTCTCGAACGACTTGTTGAATATATTGAGGCTGCTCCGGTATTTTCACAATTTTGGGATTTAGTATGCCGCTGTTGTGTTTCTGGACTATCGACTCTGTGCCCACCCGGGTCTCGCTCTGCGCCAGATCCAGATCTGACTTATCTATTGGAACATAATTCCATAGTTGTTGAGTAGGAATAACGTGGGAAGCCATACCTCCGCAAATGACGAGATTTACGAATAGGTAACTTCCTGCGCGAAGAAGCTCAGGATATAGCTGTTATTAATGTATAACAGTAACATAATAATATCGGAATCTTTATTTGAGAAGTAGACATGTAAAAGCCCTAGTACGTCGGTCTCGTAGGATGCACAGCGCCACCGAGTGTCCTAGTAGTTTTGTAATCTACCTTAAAGGACATGGCTATATATGCATTGTCGTTTAAAGTCTTTGTAAGGCTCGTTGTATTACTAGGGTAACAGAGCATTCCTTTTGCAAGTCCAACAGGCTTGAATTTTGAGATTGATTAGCCCTGCCCTGAAATCACTTCTAATACAATTTAATTCCACAGTCTTGAAGGCTTCATTTCCACCCAAGCAGCGCAAATATTCTGCCAGTCTACAATAATGCGTACTAGATTCGGAGAAGTGTTCATATGTGGCTAGTAAATAAAGGTAGAGAGTATGTCTGCTAGTGAAACGCCAAGGTCGTGCTCGCTTGTTGCTCCTAACCGCCGCATTCTTATGGATGGCCTTTCCAGGATCCTCCAATATTTGTTTAGGAGATCATTTCCCGTTTCAGGAAATTCACACTGCTCTAAAATAGATAAGCAACTAATCAGAGCTTCTAAAACCTTTGCTAACCATTGGCCCAGCCCGGCCAACCCTAAACTAGAAAATTCAATTGTAATGTCATTCCGATTAACGTTCCGCGAGATTTTTTTATTAAGCGTTTCCAGGAGAATATGTAATTTCTCTATATCATTCTACATACGGCAGTCAGGGGGGAATGCACATAGAGATCTTGTGTCGCTAGACCTCTTTCACTGACGGAGCTTAAGGCCAATGGCTTTCTCATTCGTGAACACGACATTGCCTCGGTTCGAAAAAGATCGTGCCTCCCTACTACCACTCCCTATATAGCATACCGGAATAATTCTCTGTCATGTGGACTCTACTCATCTGGATGCGCCCTTCTCTGTAATGTTGCTTCGAAAACCTATGATACACTCTATAGAAGACTTGTAACCCTTCCGGATGTGGCATTTGCCGGATATTTCCATCTCAACAACCTGATACTTCATTCTACAGGGAAGAACATGGCATATGTTCCTTAGAAAATATCTGGCATCAATATCCTAACCCTAGAGACACTGCGGTAATGAAAGTCCTTCATGTTGTCGGCAACGATAAGCCGCAGCTCAAAACAGACTGGGTTACGTCCGAGAAACGCTTGATTTGAGCCACAATTCCTGACTTAAAACTCTTCTCTTTTTTATCATATTCCTGTTTGTTCTATTTTATTCCATTCTATGAGTTTGCTGTTCCTCCGTGGGCTGTGTCAGTAACAGAATAAGTACAATGCCTCTTTGTTTCTGGCAATGAAGATGCAGTCCTGGATAGAGTTCCATATTCAGCCCTAGCCTTTCTCTAACCGATTCCAACGCCGCATAGTTGATGAATGTCGCATGTATTTGGGATATGATAGAATTTCTAGGTCTACTTTGATACGCTACTTGCCTATTGATTACCAAAGGAACCATCCAACTAGAAGCAATACATGCTTTGACAGTAGCTCCATTCCAACCCTCCATTTTTTGCCAGACTGCAGATCATGCCAAGGAGCGTAAAGCATCGACTTACACCAAGATATGCAGGGGCATAATCCTTACAGACCCCCTAACATAATATTAGCAATCAATAACTGTCGTTTCTTGGATTTCAAAATAAGCTTCTTACCAACATAGTTGAGAATTGACGCAATATAGGCACGCTCTGCTGGAGTGAAGAGCCATCTGTACCAGCCGTCATGGGTGCGCTCGCAATGCACCACATCATTAGCAGGGGTAGGTGCACGTATGACAGTAGCCATAATAATCAGATATTTAAGGTACGTAGAGCTATTGAATGATGCTAAAACAGATATTTAGAGAGTAAATCAGAAACCAAAATAAAGAGAAGACCCATAGAGGGGTGGCCATTATTGGAGCTATCGCATTCTTAATAGACTATCTAATTTACGTAATGACTGATTACTGACTCCTAGACACAAACCTGGGTAAGGGAATTGCAACGTGAGTTTCCAAATGATATGAATATATAGGAGACACGTGATCACTTAGTGGCTTGGCCAGATCACCAACTCTTCTCCCCCTGAAGGCTTTACCTATTAGTAGTTGAGAGAGCAGAAGAAGCGCTCAAGATAGTTGATACAGTCGTCCATAGAATTGAGTATCTATCGGAATGGCATCCGGTCCTCAGTAGGCTACGTACGTGTAGCTGATACAGCATCATTCTGCCCATCTTTCCCCTGAGATCACAACACCAAAAAATATCTAGACTGATCTAGAAAAAAGCCCTGAAAGTACTTCTCTGTATATCATCCGCTAGTGGGAGATTATTGTTACAGACCATTAGGTATCTAGTATGAACGCGGACACAAGCGGCAGAATTAGACACAACAATCAATGGGCAAAGTTGACCACCTCAAGTATTTGGGGACTGAGCATAGGACTGAGTACTCAGGCTGCCTACTGAGCACCAGTACCAATGCGGCAGGAACTATAGAAATTCTGATATATACATCTTTCTACTTAGTAGGATTTCTAGGCTCTAGCAGATACCTGAGGGACTGACCATGTGATATATAGTATATGGATATATATATAGATTAGGGTATAGTATATAGTATAGAGTATATGCTAAGATAAAGAACTGAAGAGTATATAAAAGTACTTGATATTTAAGAGAGTACGGAAAGTTAATACTGGTCAACTGGTACTAATGGTAACTCAGTAATGATCTTTATCGATCACGACGTACTAAACTAAATGTATAAATAAGTGTCTTTTAAATATTCTTGTCCCTTATATTGTTGCTATAATATATCATGTCACTGACATGTTCCGATTGTAGCGCTGATATGATATAGCTTGTTAGTGATATATTCGTTGGTCACGTAGGGCTGTTCTTAGATTATATCTATAGCCCAAAAATTCTAGTAACTACATATGAGCATACATACCGGAATTTCTGTGGTTCTTGCCATACCAGTGCTAGTGCTCAGTGGGGCCGGCTGACTACTCCGTGCCGTGCTCAGTCTTCAAATACTTGAGGTGGTCATCTTTGCTAACTGATTATTGCGTCACTGATTCTGCCGCTTGCGTCCGTGTTCGATGAGAGCAATAGACAAGGGTCTAACATCTTCTGGCTATTATATATATATATACTTAATAGACCAGGCTATTTAGACTTGAGCTATACATAGATTAGTTATTGAACCATCGATCAACCATTCTTAGGTTATCGTTATCCTCATGGCACTTCGTTATCGCACACTAGTGGATTCTGATACTCAGGTGAACCCTCGCTACGCAAGACAGCTAACTGGTCGCAGAGCAATTGGACAAATCACTAGGCGTGCCAATTAAATATATAAACAAGTATTCTTATATATCTATATATTCTATTTACTATTTTTTCTAGTAATTTATATAGTAAACACTACTGCATGTCTTTACATAGATATAGTAGTTAGTGTCAATTGCGGTTCAGGGTGCCGGTAGCAGGGGAATAGCGAGCTACAGCGCTGCATATAGCAGGAGCAGGGGACTAGATTTCCATTGAACGATGTACTATCATATACAGCCATTCCTGAAATCTTAGTTGGCTGGTCCAACAAAGATGTAATGGTTTTTTTTGGCCCCATTGCCAATATCTTAGCACTAGTAAACTATTGAGCTTTCGCATAAACTTGAAGGTGGTTTGAGCTCTTTCTTGTATGATACTTTATCATACTACTTTTGATAATATAAAAAAAATATGTATGTTCACCCTGTTATCCATTAGGTCATGAGTGAAGAGGCCTCGCCATAACCTGCAATAACCCGCAATATGGGTTACTATGGGTAATCCAACAAGTAACCCACTACGTTTGGGTTATGGATCAACTTCATCAACCTACTTGCGGATTTTGGCGGAGTCTGAACTTGTTATTATAGAGTATACCTTTGTGAAGTATCAACTTGTCGAGCACTTACTCTACAAGCGATGGTATGCATACTGTAGGTTGGCCTTGCTTCCTTACTTGAGTTTACCTTGGCTGTGACTGTGACTGTCTTCATACAGTTTGGCGCTGTTTTGGCCTTCGCTTGGGTCTGATAATACTATCCGTTGCAGGACGTGGGTTACCAGGTTTCGGAAGGCTCGAGAAGGTCGACTTGCCATAAAATCAAGCTGTCAGACCGAACCAAACCTTGACTAACTATCCGAATGCGCCAGTCCTATCTATACACCTCGCAGGTCATGATTCTTAATATCTTTGATCTGAGCAGTTATTATTAGGCTGGACAACAGCTATCTCCAGGGTAAAGCCCATATACATTGCATATTATCTTTGACTCATTCGCTAAAAGTGTGGATGAACTCTAAAGCTAGATTGTGTAGATTATACCATATATCATTGGACATCCACAAGAGGCAAATATATAACCAATAGAAATTTTTTCTTGGTAAAGGTCAAGAAATTGCTGCCTAATTCTACACACTCACACAACAGCATACTTAAATGGCTGAATTGTAACTAATTCAATTTGTAACTTACCTTATATCGCCACTGTATCCCTTCTGATACCTAGTCTACCAAGCACGTCGCTACAATCATGCTCTCTTATACTGGTAGCGGTCCTTACTGCTATGCCCACAGTTTGTACATGATCCTCCTAGCCTCGGGCTATGATCCGCAATCGCTACCTTCGTCGGGCTTCATTGAGTGTCTCACAACAATGCCCTTTGGTAAACACTTCATTTGCCTTGAAACTGGTCCGGTTTCCTTCTTCAATAACCCATACACGAATCCGGATGACGGTATTAATGTGGCCCTTAAGGCGATGGGCTGGAATTGCAATAACCACCGCGGTGGCGATGCTGCTTCAGCCCTCGTTGCACTGCGGGAAGCAGTCATCCATGGGCCCGTCCTAGCGGGCCCTCTCAATATGGGCTATCTGTCTTACAACCCGGACCATACTGCGCTTAACGGAGCTGACCACTTCCTTGTGGTTTTGGGCGTGGATGACGACAAGGGAATGGTTCTGCTACACGATCCGGCGGGATATCCAGCCGTGCTCCTACCGCTAGAAGAATTTATTGAGGCATGGCGTGGTGAAGGTATAGAGTATATCAACCAGCCATTTGTGTTCCGCTCCCACTTTCGTCACGTTGAGGATGTTTCCCGGGAAGATATGGTGGTGCGCACGATTGGCACGCTTCATGACCAGATTAAAAGCAATGCCATGTTTCCTGGTTCATCTGGCGGGGTCTTAGCGCTGCGGTTAACTCTGGAGGCTGTGAAAGATGTGTTGCCGAGTGTCGTGAATGACCTTGCTGGATTCACTTTCCCACTCGCGGCAAGGCGTTATCTAGATGCGAGGGACTTCCTAGCTGAAGCTGGCCTGGTGAACGCTGCTGGAATCATGGAACAACAGGCATTGTTAGCTGGAAAGGCACAATACCCGGCTGCGCACGGAAATTGGAAGGAGGTTATTCTGGTTCTTGAGAGATTTATTGATCTTGAAGATCAGCTAACAAAGACCTTCAAGGCCATGGCTTAGCCTGAGTCCAATTGTACGCAAGCAGTTCTTCGCTGCGGTTATGTTGTTTTATTGATGAAGCAGCTTCATCTCTGAGCACATTAAGACAGGTGGTAAAAAGACAATTTAAGGCGGTTATATAGCCATAAATAACCTGATATTGAATTGCAATTATTTTACCCTCTATTTATATCCCTTACAACCATGGCATATGTCAAATGTTGCGTAGGCAGGCACACCAACTTAGTTTCATAGCTGGTTTCCCAGTCATATAATTTGGCTCCTGTGCTTTAAATTGGGGCCTTGTTAGGATCTTTAATTGGGCTTGTAAGACTCATGTTCCACTGCAGTAAAATCTTAGACAGCATTCAGCTATACTCTGCTACCCAAATGTTTTATAAGGTCTTGGCTGTGGGGCCGCAAAATAACCATCACATGTGTATCGGCCAAGGCGATTCGAGAATCACTGTACAAAGGTTGATCATTGGTTCCCGTCAAGGTGCAGACTCGGGCAGGTAGGCTAGCAGAGCTAATACGTAGCCAGGCTACTGGTCAGGCTATATACAGGCAGAGAGACAAGACGTAGCTTGAGAAGCTACAACAGGATCAGGATCAGGCGGGAAGATAAACAGTCAGAATCACATGATGAAGCTGTGGGGTTAGGCAGAACAAGCGGTTCGAACTGGCACCGTGACAGTTTTAAATTTATTGAGGTGCGGCGACAATTTTTACTGATATAGTAGTACTATCAACTGCATGTTGGGTGCTTCTGATTATGGTGTGGAATGATTGATTACTTTAAGCTGTAGGAGCAGGATGCTGCTAAGTACTACATACAAAGCGGTGAAAGGGGCGGTACAGCAAGGTAGGCAGAAAGGAACGGGAGCGACACGGAGATCACGGAGGCATAATGGTGGAATAGAACGCAACACTGCAGGTGTTGTAGAGGGTGCCTTAACAAATAGTCGATAAGATTTACTATCAGTGCTCTCTAAACGGCTTTTTGTAGTTAATTTTACTTCTACTTTTTAAGGAATCGGATATTCTAGTAACTAATTAGCCCTGCCTTATAATTTCGCGGACACTCGCTTTCGATAGGGCACTGCAGCAAGCTGCTTAATCATCACCGCGCGGTGACTTGGTTAACCTGCTAATTAACTAACTAACCTAGTAACTAACCTAGTTAATATAACCTTCAATGCGTGAGGATATTAGACCTTAGCGTTCCTCATCTACTGATTTGACTAAATTCCTGAAATAGGTTTTATTATTTAATCAGACCATTAACTATTTCCTGTCACACTAGTTGTTAAGCAGCTTGAGATATTACCTTCTCCCAGGTACTTTCTTGGGTTAACAAGTAGTTTATAAGGTTATATCAGGTTATTTTGAGAATATCTGTCAAGACGCTCACCTCGATAATGGTATTCTAAGTTAACTCCGTCTACTGAGTTCTCCAGAGATACCCCGCTGTTTTCCCCCTATATACATCGAGCCTCAAATCACAACAGATGGTTTAGATACGGCGAAGAAAACGCGTCAGCGCGGGTAATACAGTAGCCTCGGGGTCGCCGCGACCCCTACAAGGGACTGATTATTTATAACTTAGAAGAAGCAGTTATAAATATTCTATTCTTACTAGGTATATGGAAGTAGTGGAGTGGTTTGGATCTTCGAGTCCTAGAGAGACGGACACGCACCAAGGGCGACGGGGAGTACACGGGAACGTTTTCAAAAATTTTATCAGCGGGCGAGTGGATCAACAGAGGGCTCGATAGGCCACACACTAAGAGGGGAACAATTAGGTGGGATGATGTAGCCGTCAAGGATATCCAGTTCATCTGGAAACGAATTCCGGTTTGTCGTTTGTCCCATTTACCATCCCTAGCTGCATATTGGCGAGAAGAATTCCGGACGTGATTGGTGGCATCTCTACCCGTAGGCGCCGAGGCATAACCTAGTCTCCTGTTTCCCGTGCGGCGCCGTCAGGGACCCTTTTTCTCCACAGACGTGCACTTTGCACAGTTTTAAAGCTATCTGCACCTCTTCACCAGCTAACACTCATACAGAGAACTGTCCTGGTCTAGCTAGGTGAAGCCAAAAAGAATTATAAGAGAAAATCAAGCATAAGGAAGGGGATGATAGAGCGCAGCGAGTCCACTCACGTCGTAGAAGAAGATTATTATCCAGGCGCAATGGCGCAGAATCGCGAATTTTACAAGTAGGTTCCTTCTGCCTGTGAGCTAGTTGAAGGAGGGATGTTTGCATGTACAGACGGATGCTCACAACGTAGGCATTAGGTATTTCCAGCTGCCCCAGCGCCGTGGTTTCCTACATCAACCACCGGTCACCCCAGCCACAGAAGCCGCGGAGAAGGAGCTGCTGCCGCAATCCTCCCACGATACGACACTGACGGCGCTGGCACAGTTGGGTGCCTTGCGGCTGAGTGCACAACGATGTATGATCTCTCTCTTCGATCACCACAACCAGTTCATTTTGGCCGAATCCACTCGCACCCTAAGTCTCCAGAATGGCCGGGTCCATTCCGAGGGCGATGCTCTGTGGCTAGGAAGCAGCGTCATTCGGAAGCTGGATGGCATCTGTCACTACGTCTGCGACAACGCACAGCTCAATGCGGGGCAAGAGGAGCAATCGGGGGCATACTTCGCTTTGATCATTCCGGATTTGATGAAGGACGATCGAACGAAGCAGCGCCAATACGTCCAGAACGCACCCCATCTGAGATTTTACGCCGGAGTTCCGATCATCAGTCGGCGTGGTATCGCCATCGGCGCATTTTCCGTCTGTGACGGGGCGCCGCGCTCAGGTCTAGATTTACTGGAGCTCCGCTTTATGAGAGAGACGGCAGCGGCTATCATGAATCACTTGGAAATGGTTCGTTCCAAAGAGCAGAATCGCTTGGGGGCTAATATGATTGCGGGTCTGGGGAGCTTTGTCGAAGGTCGAGTATTTCCATCAGACAGCGCCCACAGCACTACAACCAACCGCAGTAGCGGGGCAAACCCTGCCTGTCCGCCGACGGGTCAGCGATCGGGGCCCGATGGGCACCGCCCAGCTCAGGGAAAGACAGGAAACGCCTCGGTGCACAGTATGGATAGGTCGTTCTGATTTTTGGTGTGGGCTAGTACTGACCTCGAACCTTTAGGAGTGGAGGCACCGGAAGCACGGGTATCCGAATCGGCATCGTTGGCTAAGGATAGCAATGATCAGCAGACGACGCTGTCATCGGGCACAAAGGAAATATTTCAGCGGGCAGCCAAGGTACTACAGGAGTCCATGGAGGTGGAAGGGGTTATTTTTTACGACGCGAGTGTAAACAGCTATGGGACCTTGTTACGTACTTCGGACGATCGCAGCTCGGACATTGAAGGCAGCGTTTCCGGAGATGGAAACTCAGGGAGCGATAGGGAAAACGCTGCTACGGGCGTTTCATCCTCGGAAGCCGATGATTCAGCCTTGTGTGATGTGCTTGGGAGTTCGACAGTGGGGGATCTGGATCAACCGGTTGGGGGTATGTGCGAGACCTTTCTACGCTCTCTTCTTCGCCATTATCCGCGCGGGGGGATCTTCAACATTGACGAAAGCGGTGGGATCTCATCTAGTGAGGGAAGTGATAGTGCGCCCAATAGTAGCGTCACGCGAGAAGTCCTGTTCCGCCATATGGAACGGGACCAGCCTCCGCAGCTGCGATCGAAGAAAAAGCGGCAAAAATGGAGTGCCCAGGAAGAGAGCAGGGTCCTGGTTAAAACTTTTCCATCTGCAAGGAGTCTGGCCCTGTTTCCCTTATGGGATTCGCGACGCAATCGCTTGTTCTCGGCAATGATTGTGTGGACCAATTCACCCAGAGTGTTCAGTCTGCGAGGAGAGCTTGCATATTTATATGCATTTTCCAATAGCATCATGGCAGAGATACATCGCTTGGACATCGAACTGGTGAATAAAGCCAACCGCACCTTGGTGAGTAGCATTTCACATGAACTTCGCAGTCCTCTGCATGGCATTTTGGGCAGCACGGAACTGCTAGGGGATTCGTCCATAACGCCGTCCCAGCGCGTCCTTCTGGAGACAATAGAACATTGCGGCCGATCACTTCTCGACATCATCAACAATATGCTTGACTTCGCTAAAATCAACCAATTCACTCGCAAATCGCGCTCCACGCGAACCAAGGACCGAGTTCGGCGGCGGCGGCAGCAGCGGGCACTGCCTGGACAATACATGCCGAAGGACTCTCCTGGGTACGGAGTGGCCAGTCTCACGTCAGATGTTCCGTTAGATACCGTCTTGGAGGAAGTGATCGATACGGTGTTTGCCGGCCATTGTTTCTCGAACAAAAGTGGTCTCCAAGCCCCGGACGTTGTACCAATCCCTCTTGGACACAGGAACGGCGCCATCATCCACGACAATTCACCATCCGACGTGATCTCCCACTTCAATGAATCCCTCACGGTCATGTACGAGGTTGAGTCGGGTGCCGGATGGCTTTTTGAAACCCAGGCCGGTATCTGGCGTCGGATTGTCATGAATTTGTTCGGGAATGCTTTAAAATATACTCCCTCCGGTTACATATTAGTGACACTGAAAGCTGTCCCTCTTCCAACGACATCCAAGTCGAAACCACTGCCACCCGATGATTCTCCCGTGGAAGAAATGGTAAGAGTGGTCCTCACAGTCAAAGACTCTGGCCAAGGGATCGATAGAGAGTATATGAAAAGCAATGTGTTCAAACCCTTCTCACAAGAGGATGCGATTTCTCCTGGTAGCGGACTTGGCCTCAGTATTGTGCATCAGAATGTTCTCTCCTTACAGGGTAAAGTTGATATCAACTCCATCAAGGGAATAGGAACGGAGCTGACCGTTACGGTCGACCTCCCGCGTCTGCTGAAAGCCGGCACAGGGCGCAGTGGAAACGATTTACCGCCACTACAAAACGCCAAGGAAAGTGTCCGTGGCAAGTCTATTGGATTTATTGGCTTTGACGCACCATCGACGGCGGAGGAGGAAGTCCATTCCGTTGTGCGCTCTTCGCTGACTCGTATGTGTCAGGAGCATTTTGGAATGCAAGTCGGCCTTGTTATGACCGGTGCAGCTGTTCATGATATTTACGACTTTTACCTGGTACTACATTCTCGTCTCGATGAAGTAACCCAAGTCTGGAGCCAGACATTAGCGGCGGAGAGGAATAAAGGCCGAGACTTCAGGGGAAGCCCTTCGGCTGTTGTCATTTGCTCGACCCCACAGATGGCACAGAGGCTGTCCACCAGTGCTAGCCAGGGGGCACCCTCAGGCATCTTTGAATTTATTAGCCAACCATGTGGCCCGTCCAAGATGGGAAATGCCCTCCTGGCGTGCATCAAGCGCCAACAAGCTCAACTATCCCAGCCTCTGGCAACACTTGTGGACCCAAAGACTAACAGTGTTACCCACTCGGATAACTCTATCCTGGCCGCATCATACGCCACGCAAGATAGCGCGAACCCTGTAACTATGTCTCTCGCAAGCATCTCATTGAATCAGCCAGAGGCGACCGTTACGGTATCGACCTCTTATTTCGTGAAATGCAATACTAGAGATATCGCTAACTGAGGCTCACAAACAGGCTCAAGTCCCATCGGTCCTCCTGGTGGATGATAATGATGTAAACCTCAAGCTACTGGTCGCGTTCATGAAGAAAGCCAAATTCTCGTACCTTACCGCTTCGAATGGGTTACAGGCCCTAGAAGTATATAAATGGCATTTTCCAGCGGTCCAAATTGTACTTATGGGTAATGTTTCCTCCCTCAATCTACTTTCCTCCAGATGTCCTTAACTAATGTCCCGCACTAGACATCTCAATGCCGGTAATGGACGGCTTAGAATCAACAAGGGAGATTCGTTTGTTCGAGAAGATGCGCCAAGAAAGTAGCAATGCTGCGACCAAACCTGCTACTATCATCGCATTATCAGGTCTAGGCAGCGCACAGATTCGACAAGAGGCATTCAATTCCGGCATGGACTTGTTTCTTACCAAGCCGGTCCGGTTTCAAGAATTGGTGAATGAAATAAATGGACTTATATAGGAGTCTGCGTCAGGTCTACACGGTAATCTGTTTCTCACTTGTACCAGAGACACGCTGAATGATTTGACATATATTAGAATTAGCTCGATATAACCACCGATAGGCCATTGGGAGAACGTTTAGAGCGGTTATTCGAAACCTGCAGAATAGCGCCTTTTAGCCTCTCCATGGATTTATAGCTCCTCATTGAAGGACTTTTCACATAGGAGATAGGCGCGACCTGACCTATCATGATTTACAAGACTCTTCGCACCTTCAGGTCGCAGCTGCTCTGGCATGCAGCGTGTCATCAGCGGTCTCACCCTCTTTGTCAGACAACAATTGAGCCCCAGCAGCTTTAAAAAGGAACGAAACATAGCCGGAAGCACAGCCTCTAAATTTCTAGCCAGCTGGATGGTTTGACACCACCGAAGCAATAGACCTAGTCTTCGTTTTGCGGCATGTTGGATGGATGGGAATATGGTGTTCCCAAGCGCTGTCTATTCCGTCCAGTGTCGGCAGTGATAGCCGGGAATCCTCGAGATTCAGTATCCTTCAATATCGTGACCCATCATGAGCGAAGGCAATCGCGTGGCACGTCCTGTGCATTCCGCTTGGATCTAAAATTCTTTAGTTATTATTGTTACTTGATTCCGATAGCTTTGTTCCAGTCGTGGGGCTTATATCCGATGTGTTCAAGGCTCCTTCCTATGCAGCGAGGAACTCATCCTCTATCCATAGACTTTCTAAACATTTCCCGTAAAAAGAGCTGCCTCTCGGCTACCCCCTTTAGACCAGGGATATCTCTTTTCTTCCCGACTCATATCTTCTACACTGGCTACTGTCCCTTCCACGGCTTGTTTCTACCAGCTCACTTCACTGGACCAGATAATCGATTTGCTTTTGTTGGTATGGAGCACATGAATTGTCCCTCTGTACGCCTCGTCTCGAACACTTTGTGCCGTTAGTTACTCACTTCCTCACGCACGTGATTCCAGTTGCGGGGCAGAGGATACCGTGTTAGTGCACCGCTATAGTACGGTGTAGGGTTTGGGCATGTTGGCGTTGGCTACCTAACAAATGGCATGGACCAGGTGGCTCTTAGTCCCCGTGTGGGTACTCACCCCACATGACTAGGGGCTTTGATAAGTCTGTTGTAGATTAATCGAGACACCTTCTGAGCCCGCTTTGCGCTGACTTAGCATCTGGAATTCAAATCTGCCACTATTCCCGTGATTACAATCCTATCTGCTCCAACTCGCTACTCCCAAGATGTACGACCACTACCCCGCGGCGTGGCGCCGCTCAACCAGTAAAATTATGCGGGAATCTCAAAAACCACTTCTGCAGTTTTCTATATTAACAATTCAGAAAGGGAAGACAACGCGAGTCTTTGAAAGCCTAACTAGTTCCATCTATCGGCGAGAGCTCCCCTTGAAGGAATGCCTGTACCGCAACATTCCCTTTGTGATATAGCCGTAGGTACGAACAAATAGATGGACATTCCACTCTAGCTCTAAGTTCAATCCACCATATACTGCGACTTACTTTGCGGTACCATAGATACAGCAACAAAAGCGCTACGGGGTCCCTTTTCCGGAGCAAGTCTTCGAAAGCGCCATGGATACTGCGCATGAAGAGTTGAGTTTGACCTGTTGTGACCTCACTATCTGGGAGGTCTAGGATCTGGGATACTGCGTGGGCGGCATAGAAATACGGATTGTTTTTCGCCGTAGATGAGGCTTTGAGGAGACACATGGCAGCCAAGGCCCTTGGTATACCATCTATGCCCCTCTCTGGCAAGGGTGAATGCATGTGAGCAAAGGTCGCCGCCATGACGCGGAAAAGACTGTCCGGTCGTAGCGGGTTCACTATGTGCCACAGTGACATTTTACCCCTGCTCATACGTAACCAGTCCAAATCGGAGTGGTCGGAGGACTTTAAGGGCCACGATTCTTCCGGCGTGCATGCATCAGGGGACGAGAAGGTCAAGACAGCCAGAGCAGCCGCAGTGCCCCAGATTGGGTCCTTATCTTTCGCTTCAATCGGTTCTCTTAACCGCCTGTTGAGAAGAGCTGTGCTTTGCGACCAGTGATAGCACTCTTCTAGGCTGCGACGACAGCCCAATGAGCTATTCAGGTGGCGGTCATATGTAAGTGCCACAGCTAGAGAGGCGTGCATTAAAAAAGGGTACTGTCAGCCATATGTTAGCTGAGCTTAGACCCATACTGTAGAACCCCGCTTTGATTCGGTCTGATGGTGACAGAATCAATGTAATAAAACTTACGGCGAAGGCTAGTCTCAGGAGATTACGATTCACTTGTATCATATTAGGGTCATCTGGGGTAATGAGACTTCGTCCAAGATACCGGGTGATGAAATCTTGACACTTTGCGTTCAACTGATAGAATGTGGATTCGTCAGACGTCCAGACAGCACTGGCCACAGGGGGCTGAAGCTCTGCTTTTCCTCGAACCACCAATGGCCTCCTCCCTGTGTCAGCGGCGATGGGTTGTAGGTCGGGAATGTTAGACATGAAGTTGCATAATACCCCAAATGAACTACATCTCTTGCAATGCGGCTTGCCTTCGTCGCACTAAGAGGCCAAGGAGATTCCATTCAGCCAAGCACAAGTCTAGGAAAGCCGAGGGCCTCCTACCTTGAGTTTTCTGAGCTTGCAATTTCGGCAGCCAAATCTCGACCTCCGCAGAGTCCTACGCTCCCGAACCTCTCTTGGAGAAGTCGAGGCCATACTTGGTTAATTGTCCAATGCTTTGCGCAGTTTGTCTGTGAAGGATTTTCCTGAGCTCGAAATGGATTCAACGCTGAAGAGATCCGTGGTAGGTGGAGGAGGTCATGGTCACCCTAAGGAACAACTAGTTTCACATCGTCGCAGGCATCCATGCGCTAACCTCCTTTAGGAAACAACACACCTTCCACGCTAGCTATTCCTCGGATGCAGAGGTCTCTGATTGGCTGAGGGTCCTGCCCTGACGCTCACGCCAAGTATAATAAAAAGCAGGTCGCATCAGACGGGCCGTCACTACATCAAGGGTAGGTAGTTCGAAATGATAGCTGAATGCTATAAGAAGAAGGATATCCCTCAATATCCTAGGAAGAGAGGCTAATGTCTAAGGCACTGGAATCAGGGAACTTTGACTTAAATTCTAGGCTCTGTTTATATATGATCCTCCACCTCGAAAACATCTATTTACACAAAAAGACCAAATGGCCACCCACCTCGCCGCTGTCTCCCCGGCCAAAGGCAAACTCTTTGAGCTCCGAACCCGCCCCACCCCAAAGCCAGGACCAGACGAGCTCCTCATCGCCGTCAAATCCGTAGCCCTCAACCCGGCAGATGCCTACATGCGTGACCAAGGCCTCTTCATACCCACGTACCCCACGGTCATTGGCTTCGACATTTCGGGGTTAGTCCTCGAGGTCGGCGACAACGTCCCTACCGGTGCTACTGACAATGGTCCGGTCCCCTTCTTCCGACCGGGTATCACCCGCGTCGCCGCCTACGCCGCCTCTTTCTGGAAGTCCTGCGATCCAGACTACGGCGCATTTCAGGAGCGGTGCCTCGTCCCCTGGCAGCACGCTGTGCCCCTTCCGGACGACGGCATGTCTTGGAATCACGCGGCAACCTTGCCGGTCGCCGTCGAGGTACCCCTTAACGCGTGGGATGTCATGGGAATCCCCCGCGTTGCAGAAGCCCCTGCTTCTGCTCTAGTCTCTGCTGGCCCTACCGGTACCGATGCGAACAGAGGGAAGCAAAAGAATAACATGGAAAAAAGAGAAGCTCTCCTAATCTGGGGTGCCTCGTCTAGCGTAGGTACCATGGGCGTACAAACAGCCCGGCTGCTGCGGGAAGACCCCAACTCTTCTTTCGCAGCTGTGTACGCCACGGCTGGACCGGCGAATAAGAGTTATGTGAGTTCACTGGGTGCGGACCGCGTGTTCGACTACAGAGACTCTCAAGTTGTGGAGGCGATCGTGTTGGCGGCCAAGGAGGACGGGTTAGTCATCCGGCATTGTTTTCTTGCTACCGGGCAGCTGGCGCCCTGTCAGGCTGTGCTTAAGGCATTCCTCGGAAAAGATCAAGAAGGGAGGGAGATGAAGACCGCGAAGATCGGGTCGGCTCCTGTACTTCCTCCAGATGCGGAGGTCGTGAACGGGGTGGAGACGATATTCGTGCTGCCATCGATGGTGGAAGGGGAGAGGCTGGAGCAGTTCCGATACTGGATTGGGACATGGCTGAGGGAGAACCTGGCCAAGAGGACCATCAGGCCCAGTCCGGAACCGAGCGTCGTGGGAAAGGGTTTGGGGGCTATTAATGCTGGGTTGGACCAACTGCTTCGGGGGGTGAGTTGTACGAAGTTGGTTGTTGAGGTTGCGGAGTGAGAGCGTCTGGGGCGTTGACACGGGGTACAGAAATGATTGGCATAGATAGATAAGATATTGTATAGAAGCAGGAAGCTAATTGAAGAATCCCGGTGGTGGGTAATGCCTTGGGGCCTTATATGGAGCTCATTCTTGTCAGAATCATGCTTATTGTGCCTTAGTGCTATCTAAGCTAGCTTATCACTAACGTAATTCCCAACCGAGCGCCGCACCTCACGCGTTTCTCGCGCGGTTGAAGCTCTCGCTCAGTTCAACCACTCACCATGCCACCAAAAGCGCGTACAAGTTCAATGCTATCTAACGCCCAAGATGAACAGCACGAAGCCGGTGAAGCCAGGACAGCGCTGGGTGCTGCTAGAGACAGCTCTCCGCAAATGCAAGGCCTCCAAGGCACACCTCCAGGAGCAAAAGCACGATGTAGAGAATAGTTTAGATACACGCTAGGATAGGAAGTTGCAACTTCAGCGGGAGAAAGATGGTCTCACCAAACAACTGAACGCGTGCCGGAAGGAGGCGCCTGATTTATCTGACGAATTCAGCTCACTTTGTCTCTCGAAGCAAAGTACGCGGAGATCAAGCGTTGGAGGCATCGTATATACGTTACTCTGCGGCGTTGGAATCGGCCGAGCCGATGCCGCGCCGTATAATGCAGGGTCATTCTCCGCGTGCCTTGAATTTTGTTCTAAGATTCGGTGCAAAGCATTCCACTACTGGTTTCCACCTTACCCTCCTGGGAACCTGGGGTATGCTGTATTATGACATTTACCATAAGTATAACAGATATTTCGACTAGCCGCCCTGTTGGCGAGCCTAGCTATCGCTTGGTACTTGCTTTCCCCAACACCTCGTAAGGAGTCGCGACTCGTCAGGTTCGATCCGACTCGGAACCTGAGTCTTGGAGGATCAGGCTCGACTCGAACATCAGGTTCCACAAAGATAGCAAACATGTGACGGCCAATCATATGATAATATTGGTGCTATCTATCTAGAAATCTAAGCTTGAGGGGAAAAAGAAGGAAGTGTTGTGGGGGGGCATGAGACATGTGCAGGGAAATAGGCAAGCTACAGACAAGCAGCGCAAACCCCAGCGAGTTCGTCACGCCTGCCTCACCTGTTTCTTACTGGCGAGGCATCGTTGGAGGTAAAGCATGTATTATCTGAGTCAGGAAATACCAGATCCGCTAGGGTCGTGGATATGAATAGGCAAAGCCAGAGCCAAAGGATTGATTTAGTAGCCAAAATATCGAATATAAATGTGAGAAAAGTTCAACAAAGAGAATGAATAGGGAGAATCTAAAGATAACAAGAGGTGAATAACAGAAGATAAGCTATCAGGCAAAATGCCAATAGACAACAGCAATATTCTATGTAGAGCACAGAGAAGCATACAGTTGCAAGCACAATGAAAGTCTTGTATTAGATAGTCTTGTATTAGATATATTTCCCTGGGTTGTCCTGGTTTGTAAATAGCCTGGTGAAGCATATGTCTGATGCTAATTTGTTGACTCCTACAGGCTCAGGACTAATTGTCGTGATTATATGCTGTCTAGATCAATCTTGACTATTGGAGAATTGTGCTGTGCCATCGGTCCGATTCCAACCTTTCCACTCGTTAAATTCTATGGTGCCAAGGCTCCCGTGCGGGAACAAAATAGAAAGATCTAATATAAAAAACCGATGAAGCAAACTGCGGATGCTACTCTAGTATCACAGTGGATAGAGGATAGGCGATTATCGAAACAAAGATGAAGCAGTATGCCAACCGATAAACCAAGAGATATACCAGAGCAATCAGGTGGCCACCAATAAGATATTAAAATCATGTCGCGGAAATCTTCGCACAACTCTATGCTTGTCCAACAGTCCAGCTGCATCGAACCAAGGCTGCCAGCAACTATATCTTCAGCAAAATATTTTTTTTGAGAAAGCAAACGTATCAGATCCGACAGACGCCGAGATATTATTTCCGGATTAATCGCTTGCCAGGTTCCAGGGAGCTGTTGGGTACGCAAGTTGGGCTTTCTCGCTTCTTCCAGAAGCGCTTAGGTATCCATATCAGAAAGAGTAAGGAAGCCTCTTCCAAGCGTAATATGCACGGTGACAGGCTCGACGAATCGAAAGAAAGACACAAGCCCTGGATAAGAATTCAGAAGATGGATGGCCAATGCGTTCACCGTGCAGATCTTAGAATGTGTGTTTTCCCTGGTTAGTTAAAATTCTTTCTCATCTAGCAGGTAAAATGCCGGGGAAATCATACATCTCCCTGGTTAACTTCACATTCGCAAAGAGTATTACTCCAAATCCAGCACAACTCGCAACTGTCCGCCATCGGTCACCCCAGCGCAATTCTTCACTCATCGTCGATCGGTACCGTTTAGATCCACTCTCATATTTATCCTCGAGAATGGAGTTCCCAGAAAGGGTACCATTGTCTCGGCCGGTCCGAAATTTGACTAGTAAGCCATCCTTATCTCTTTCCTCTACTTTCATTTCCCCTCAATGGGCTGCACCAAACTGGAAGCAGAAGAGTTCGTTGAGACTTGGAACTACGTCTACGTGGGTATATAGCGAGGAGTAATTAGACAAGGGATGGACAATGGCTGGAAATTGGAAAATATAAAGCTAGACATGGGGCCATTCCTGTTCAAGACGGGATGATAATGAGGGCTATGGTGATAAGGAACTTCCAAAGCTTGAACAATATCTCAACTAAATTTTCCAAGATAGTTTTATCCAGGGGTATTAGCTGCGCAGACTACTGCAAACATAAACACGGATTTTTAACAATAGGGACCAGGCCCAGGCCCTTTAAACCGAGCGCCAGATTTGTACAGGGGGCCCTCTTTCTGTCAGAGATAAAAATACTCTTATTAAATCGCGGGATATTACCAAGGCAGAGAAAGAAAAGGTGGGGAGAGACCAAGGATGCTAAGAAACACCGCAATAAAATACTATATAATAACTAAATTAGGGCATTGGAGAACCAAAAAGGGAAGGGAGAGCTTAGATAGGCGACTAGGCTAGATAGAAAGCTACTTTATTATACAGGTAAGAAAGGAGAAGTGCTGTAAATAGCTCCTAAATTGCCAGGAAGGTTAGAAAATGATAGTTAGACTAGGGGACAATTAGACCCGGGAGGCCCTGAACCGTGACAGCGGTGAGGGCCCTGGGGGCGAGTATAACTGTATAATCAGCACACATCTTTTGTGCTGAGCTTCGTGCTTTGAATTTATTCTGCCTACGTTTAATAATTTTAATGAACTTTAACCAGAGCTCAGTCGTCTAGTCTAGAAGAACTTCTCTCCGTCACAAAGCAAAAGCAATACTGAGGAAACCTTGTCATTGTACATTTGCAGTTAAATACGAGACTGTCCACTCTTCTGAACGCCTTGTGCCCGACGCTACTATGTATGAACTTAGTAATTCCTATGGAAATCGATCCGGTGGCTGTCATCCGACAGGCTCCGTGGATGTGAACCAATAAGTTTTGAATGGCGATGTGCCGTAAATGAAACCAAACATCTAGTTGATCATTGAGCCTAAGCAACCCAATGCGTTCTTCAAGAAAACGTCCATAGTCTATTATCTTGCCGGCACATATCAATGATCACACGGTACACCCTGAGCGTTTTATGTGTATTATCCATTTCTGCAAGATGGGCAAAGATGGTACCTGCTTCTCGACCACTCAGTTTCTCACGAGATTCTTTCACCCATCCATAATCGTGGTGCTCACACTTGACTACAAGAACCCCCTACAGGAATTCCTTAGCAAGATCTACACTGGCTGACCCGGTAAACATTGTCATGGCTGGCTTGTCTCAGACTATTGTTGAAGAATCTGCCTCAAGACGTCCTCTTACAGTCCTTTCATGGCACTTTTCCTGCTTATTACGATCCGTTTCCTTTTTTAAACAGACATGATAGCCCTGCTCTTGAATGGATATCTCACACTTCAGTATACCTGGCCACTTGTGGCATAGGACATGCTTCAATGGATATCATCGAAGACGAGGTCATCAAACAAGAGATTTGAAAACATTCTTTTAACATCGCTCCTCTCCCAATGTTGCTGTTTCCCAATCCTGTCAAGTATACCATTAAACTTAGGGATCGCGTCGCGGTAGCATTCGTTCTTGAGATAATCCTGAAAGGGCTTGCCACCCACCGTGAATTGTTGCCTGTGAGAACCCATATAATTAGAAATATGCCTAGGACTAATACCTTGCTCAGGAAGCAGGTTGAGCGAAGTTGTTATTCGCAGGAAGCATTCTACTAGCGAGAGGACGTTGACGCACCATTCCTTGGCCCAGTGGGGCCTGATATTAAGTTCTTGCCCTTTCCATTGCCTCAACTTCATCCACTCATCGAGGACTTCTTGAGCAAAACCATCCCAGAACTGTGCTACTGACTGCAAGGTCAAAACCTCAATCGCGCATGTTCCGAGCTTGTTACCGCACTGAGGCGCCATAACCACGTTGCTGTCGCCCATTATTCGCATCTCAAGAGGCATACGCATGGGACAATTTTTTGTGTGCTCGTATGCCTTGATGATTGCCTCCCACCAGGCGTGTTGAATAATACTAAAGTCGGGTTTGTTCGCATCGTCGGGTCCCGAAGGAAGCTTGAAGTGGACGCTTAATAAATGCCGGAAAGAAGACTTGCAAATGGGAAAGAAAGGGATTGCGGCACGCTTACAGGTATCTCAACTTCCAAATCTCGGACACGTGTGTTTTGAATTGCTCTTCTAAAATGAAGTGCATCTGGGAGCCACGTTTTGATTTCTTCCTCCGCCGGCAGAGAAGCCATAGCTAGTCTCGCTGTATTCGTACTGTTAGGTTACCTCTTACGTCTCGTGTTGCTGGATATGGTATACTGCTTACAAACTAGAGAAGTCCGAAGCATTGGCAGGAGATCTTCAGTCTTTGTGTCTCTGGCGAGATCTTGCGCGGCTTCCATGGCGATCGCCTGGAGCCACTGCGTTGCAATCTCAATCTTGCTGGGATATTCTTTCACGTCGGAGGAATCCGTCGTTGTGGACCATGTATTGACCCAAACCTCATCGGCATATGGGAACCAAAACCACTCTGTGTAGTAGTCATGGGCAGCTCTCCTCTCAAACTCCTCCTGGGCACGTTGGATTGCCTCAGGAGTACGATCCTGGTAGAGTGCCGGAGGCACGCGGGAACGAAGGCGTTCTGGAGGCGGTATGGCATCAATAACTGGCAGCTTCTTAGGTCTCATAATCGCATACGTCATCTGGTCGACTATGAGGGTGATATGAGTGACGACTCCAATCAACCCAAAGCAACCACTGGCTGCAGAGAGAAAGTCGCCATCGGATCGAGTGATTTTCTGGACCTTTGCATTGGCATCAACATACTCGATGGCGTAGACCAGGTCACTCAATGTTTGATGTTTGATACCGGCCCCGTGGCTACGTATGTTTTAGCAAGCTCTCGCCTCTACCAAAACGTCTCGATCTCACACACCAGATTGGAGCATTGCTACCACCAAATGTAATCTCAACCATAATCACATTGAGAGGTAGCGTTAGGCGCTTTGACGCTATACACCACGATCGGAACTGTTCATTGGTCGTTGCGCAGCCCACACGGACGAGTGACTTTGTCGGATCTTCTTTTAAAGGGCCAATCTCGGTGATTGAGTTCAGTTTCGTAGACTTGCCTTGGAATAGCGCCGGACAGACCGGAGTGAGAGCCTCTACATTGGGAATTATTGTGGCTCTCCGCAAATCTAGGGTAGAGATGAGTATACATCCCGTTGCACGAGTAAAGATCGGCGACCAGGAATGGCCTAACGAATCTTAGTGCTCGTCATACACTAAGCTATGAAGAAGACAATGCATACGATAGCCTGACACACGCACCCCCAACTTCGATTTAATGGCGTATTGAACAATTTGTTGTACTCCAAAGCTCGTTGTTGGGAAACATGTGTAGATAGGTTTATCTTCGATGGTTCGTCCCCAATTGGTGAACCGAGCGTCAATATATGTCCGCCGGGTTATTAGCACTACGAGGTATATAAAAGTGGAGAAGAGGGTTGTGGCCTACCAAAATAGGATTGGACCGCTGAGGATCATTAAAAACACCAATGTCGACTTCTTCTGGTCTTGCAAAACATCGGCCTGCACAGCAGCATAAGAAAGACAATTTCGATAATGTGCCTTTGAAACTGCCTAGCCAGTTTCGCCGCCTTCTCTCAGCGCCATGAGGAGGAGGAAGCTGAACCTGGCCTGCACTTTCCATGTCCTGAAGCTCCCGCCGACTCCCTCTGATGACGTCGAAGTCAACGTCTCGAGCAATGTCCTCTAACTTGCCATTGTCTGTGAATTTCTGCAATAGTTCACATTGGTTGGACGTGCACGATTGTAGGAGACGGTTCCATTCTGCTACATGGGCTGTCTTGAAGCTCTGGAGTATCTGTCGGGTGAAGTCTTCATCTCGCACTGCGCCATCATCTGCCCAATTTGTCTCGAAGAGAACATTAGGAATATTCGGATCCCCAACAGGATCCTCAGACAGATCTTTAATTAGCTTCCGGAAGAGGTCGACCCGCCTTTGGACGGGGGGTGCGGTCAGCACTTCGCCGATTTTGTTCTTTGCAGATGTGTGGTTGTCACCAGGAGGTAGAGAAGGACCCATGGCTGTAGCTATGCGGAATTGACCGCTTATAGCTCTGGAAAGACGAAGGCGTCAATTTCTTCTGTTTCTAGCAATATTTGAAGTGGAGCCCTCTTTGTCTCTTCATCCTAGATTGAAAAGTCAGTACATGCGTAGTAGTGGTGCTTTTGAAAGGAACTGAGAGAAGGCGGGTGAAGATTAATCTAGGGGACGTACTGGATACTCGTGTTTGTCTCGATATACGAAGGAGAATAGACAATAATACATCCGTGACATACTCTAAGGGGATTTATGTAACTTTAATAGGGCGCTGGAAACGAAGTGTGGTATCTACCCGGTGAAGAACCTTAACTGCCTAGCTGTTCGCATTTCTTTACCTTGGCTTGGTTCAATCGGCACCGTTCATAGTAAGATTAATACTTTGGAAAGCATGTCACACCACAAATATACCTACCCATGGGAAGCATAATCTAGGTCGCCTAGTCCGGGTGGCATTGACCAATGTATTTACTTTTTGTCAGATCAGTCTCTGAGAATGTATTATGAGGGTTAGAAAAAGCGGCCCTATGTAGTATAGAACCAAGAAAGATTGTTGTCATAGTGTCACATTAGTTCGGTGATTGTCTGGTTCCTAACTGAGCCAAGCACATAATATACGTTGATGACTGCCTTATAATCTGCCGATCCTCCTCCCTTGGAAATCAAATAAGCTCTACGTCGGTCAGCAGATAATCAGCAGGGCCTATTCATAAGGTTTAAGTGCCGTGTTATATTTTTCGTGGCTAACTAGGCCGCACGCGGAAGGAGTCTGGTTCGGCGATGAACCAAACTTTTGATGAGCTGGATGACGATATGCTATCTGCCTAACCTGCAGAAGTTGACCGCGTACCAAGTCATGAGCGAATCTGTGGAAAGCCAATCTCAGTACATCATCGTAGAACGTGGTTATAATCTAGGCCCCGTGGTACTTGGTTAACATCTTCTTGTCCCACAATATTTACATTGTTTAAGAATATGGTCGATAATAATGTGTCTATGCTAGCCAATCTAGAAGGGCGCTTTCTGCTCTGCACCGCTCTGCCGGAATCATCTACTACATTCGCATCAATCAAAGTATGATGGGAAGGAGAAAGGCTGGCAACTTAGGTTGATGTGCCGACTTTATCCCAGTGCGACAAGCATAATTCCTCACCGGCTGTCAGCAACGAAGCTAAGACCTAATGATGATCCGGGTTGAATTAAGTATTATGCAGCAACTCACAGAACATAGGATTCAGATTTCTGTCAGAACTTGACTGGTGATGTTTGCTCTTCCGCGAGGATTCCATCCCAATCAGGAACGCGTACCTTACACATATGCTAATCTAGAAGAAATTGCTGGAGAACCTGACAGGCCCGATCGATGTCCTCCTAGATCAGACGATGCCCAACATCACTGAGCACCTCGACTTTCGAATTCATTATCAACAGTAGAATATGTACTGGGACCCTGAAATTAGAGGAATGGCTCACTAGAAGATAATCACCAGAATTATGCTAACCGCAGGTTATATACGTCAGATAAATGGTGGGCAAATCACACGAGCTGGAGGGGTTTAAATACGCCCTGTCCCTTCAACCCCCGTGTCTGCTGTTGTGGACACCGAACGAGATTTGTCGGCCCTCCAGCCCGCTCCCGAATCCCGAGATGAGACAACAGTCACTAGAGTACCAAAACGCATAGAAAGGACTCCGGAAACGGCTATCTTTCTAACTTCATCCCCATTGCAGGCGACTATACGGTTGCGAGACGAGGCTTGAGCTGCTTACGACCGTTGGCCGACACAACGATGGATCATAACGTAGAAGGGAAACGAATATATTACGAGCCTTGAACATTGGGCTAGATGATTGAACCTGAATACTACATCAACTTGTTGGGGAAGCATGAGGGTATTTATGTTTCTCGACGTCTCTCACCAAGTGGCCATGAAATGAAGTAGATAACGTCCAACAAAGATCCTTGAAGAATCAACAGGCCCTTCCAACCATAACACACTTATCTTACTTAACCTGACTATCACTACTCTCATGCTACTGTCCATTTAGCAACAGAGTATATGTTGCGATGGCTGGGATTGGGATAGCCAACCATCGTTATACGTTCCATAAAGATGCCGGAATCCCCGGAACCCAACAGCCATCGGTAAAGCCTCTCGATGACGGCGAAATAATAAAGTATAATCCTGCAGGAATGACCACAGCGGTAGATGCGGAGGTGCAGCTCATCGTTGCGCCTGCATACTCGCTCGATAATGCAGTGATCCTGGACCTGCTGAGCAAACAACCTTCATCGGCACTTCGGCAAATGATCATTATCTGCTGTTTTATAAGTATGGAGGTGATTTGGCGCGGCATGTGGAGTCACTTAGAAGGGTTAAGACAATAATTGATCAGCCAGACTCAAAAAGTGCTGAAAATATTAAATTGGTGCTGTGGTCATATAAAGCTTTCTCTGAGGGGTTTATTCTGGGGCCGGCTCGCTTGGAGTAGCCGTCTCGCCGGGGAATTAATTACGACCTAGTCCTTAAACCCAAATATGCGTCGATATAGCCAACTGATGATAAACAGAAACAAAAAGGAAAAAAAAGAAAAGTCAACGCCCGGCTAGACTTCTTCCAGCAATGGATGTTGCAGATGACCAGATGCTCTGACTACAATCTTGGCGCTTACCAACACCCTTCCTTTGCTGTTGCCTCTAATATCCTGTCCTAAGAAGGCACCATGGGTATCCTCAAAGTCGATATCTTTGATGGCTTTCCAAATACCATGTATATCATCTGGAGGAAGGGGAATCTGTAACATAATAAGCTAAGTTTAAAGCACCGGAAAAGGACCACAACTCACGTAGTTTGGATAGGACCACATGAATGTAAAAGACGCGGTACCGGGGAGGCGATCAATATGGTAAAGTCCGCTCGGAACAATCAAAATTGTATCGGCAATGAACAGCTTCCTGGCTGACTTCCACCATAGAACAGAGCTTCCGGGAAAATGCCCTCCTGTCTTAAGAACGATTAGGTCTGACTCGCCTTGAGTTTCACCTGGGACGTGAGAACACAGGAGAGGAAGGTTCTCTCCGGTCCAAAGTTTCAGTCTGCGGCCGTCAGCCCTGTTTCCAAGCCACTGCTCGTCCTCCGCTGATATGAATAGATCACAATTGAAGACCTCCGCCCATTGAATACTGGTGGAGAAGTAGTGCGGATGCGAAATAACAATGGCCTGGATCCCGCCCAGTGAGTTCACGTGCCGAACAGTTTCCTCGTCGAGATAAGTAATACAGTCCCACAGAACGTTCCCAGAGGTAGGACCCCCGAGAATAAGGAAGGCCCTTTGACCGATAGCCAGCTTCGGGACCGTGTGTATGGTGATTAAGTTGGGATTATCTGGGTCGGTGGAGAAGACATTACGATATCCCTCCTTCGATGAGTGCAAGCTTCTGAGGGATGTCCATGATTGGCTGAACTCCGCGTTAGCTCCCAGTTAGCTAGAGGGAAGGAACACGGGAAATTTACCCGGTTGGAGGTACATATTGACGTGGATCGTCACAGATCTTGCATGAAGTCAGTCCTGCACTAACGTCGTACTGAACACCACAAGTAGAACAAATCAATAGATCCAGCGTTGAGAATCGCATTGCTCGCAGACAGTAATGGTAACCCTTGAAACGAAGCGAAATAATGATGGACAGTTACCATTTGCTTACGGATTTGCCGTTTATATATGTAGATAAATATATAGGTCCCATGATATCACGTGCATTGCTGGCTTACGAACACGCCCAAGTCTAGGCTCGATCGAGACTTTGGCTATTTTAAATCTATCCTAGTGGGGCGACTTGTTTTTATGCAAACACTCGTTGTCTGGGCATGTCGAAGCAACCAAAATTACCACTAATGCTCCCGCTATTAGCCATTATTCTACTCAATTCAGATTAGTCCCTCGGTCACCATCTAGGCCACGATTACACCATACCACCATGATATCGCATTATTCGATGATCATTTTCAGGTCTATAAGTATTGCTCATTTATCATTAGGTCAGATATCAGACTCTTTCTTTCCATGACTGCACGTCTTAGAATGCGGTAGATTACTGGGTAATACGGAATCCCGCATTCTCGATACCTCTCCAGATAAGGCGTTATATTTGGTTTAGTCCGTTTCACACCCTTTAATTCGATTTATAATCCGTACCCATAATTATTTATCGGCATTATGTCCCATTACATGGTTGTTGTAATGAACAACTTTGAGTAACGGAGCACGGCCCTGAAAGAGTGACATGGAATATATATGTATCTGCTTGGTCGACCTAACCACAACAAAGTTGAATATATTTGGGCAGGCAATAAGCAAATGCGGCTCCTCAACTCATGAATGAGACCCTGTAGATATTCCTCCAAGTACAGAAACCCTCCACCATATTATCGGAAAGAAAATCTATCATGAATATCTTAAGCTATGAGGATAATAAGCCAATGATATAGAATTCCTTGGGATTGTAAGGGACTCGACTGAATCATTAGTTGATTAGGTAGTCTATCGTGAAGAGACTAAGCTAAAGAGAGGAAAAGAAAAGAAAGCATAAAGCTATTGTGTTGTGCTGCCCTTATAGACAAAGGGTCATGTGACTACCACTCGTTCAACTGATTGCTTAAACCTCTATCCGTGACAGGGATGATCTTTCATAGTACTCACAGCTCAAAAGTCGTGGTTGAGACCCTTTTTATTACATTATGATACCCTATTAAAAGCACTTGCAGGCTGTTATACTAGTGTATAATCAAGTTAGACAGGGTAGCGTAATTTGGTTAAACTAGTTGGAAAGATGGCTCTGGCTTGTGGTAACAGAAAGGGTGGCACTCACTAACATGCATTTATATTACTATATTATTGCCTAATTTTTACTTTTCAATGATCATTATATGATATGTATGCACTTAGAAAGTAAAGCGAAGCAATTGCCTCGCATATTTCTAGAGTGGATATGTGTCATGGTATTGGAGAAAGTTTTGTAAGCTATAAGAAAAAACAACATATTTCTTTACACGGTGCAAGAATTCTACAGCAATTCAATAGATAAGGATTACATTAGTTTGGTTCACTGCCGTATTCGAATGATAGCATTCTAAGAGTAATAGAGGAGGTATGACTCTTTAGATACTTTTTTTCTAAAACACCCTAAAAAGGCGGGAGATAAAAGATTTAGTATATAACGAGAAATTATTTATGTTGGTCTACTAAACAGTGAAGATAGTCCCTTCCGTAGTTTTTAGATTCAGGGCTAATCTGTGGCACTAGAAACTATTAGAGTATAACTAATCAAAGAGCCCACAGATGGAAGGTCATTAGAACGTACTATAGCATATATAATGACTAGTTTATATATAATAGAGCGGTACGATTAAGCCTGGCGCTCAAATATCATAGGCCGACAATAACTACCTCACGCTAGGCTTCCTTAAGGCATCGGGCTTTATTCATTATAGAGGCGGTGCATGTAGTTGCAAGGCTGTGTATCTGGCAGGGATAATATTAGGAACCGGAGGCTATCAATTGGACGTGGACGTGCCAACGTATTTCTCGTGAGGCTGTGTTCAGCCTGGTCCTTTATCACGCTATTACTCAGATGAGTTTATTTAACCTAGACTGTTTTAGAAGGACCTGCACACCTTTCTTACTACATATCCATTTATACCAGGTCAATAAATCAAGAATCAATATTTCCGAAGTGGAAATTCCTTTCAACTCCGCAAGAGACCCAACCAGCATGTCTCCCAACTATACACACTTAAATGATAAGCATAAGGAGATTCGGCTCTTCCACATCATGCCTGATGAAGAGAGACAAAATACACTTAAGGGAGAGCTCAGGGTTGTATCTCTGGATGATAAACCTGAGTTCATCGCGCTCTCATGTGTTTGGGGAGATCAGATCCATCGCAGAAAGAACCCATTATGATTGATAATAATGAGGTTTAAACCTGAAGGCCGCGCTTTGTGCTCTACGCTCTCAACGTGCCCCCATTGCCTGGGCTAACTACATTTGCATCAATCAAACTGATGATGAAAAGGGGAAAAGGGGGCAGATTATGTTGATGTACCAAATTTACTCCAGTGCAATAACCGTATTTGCTTGGATTGGAGAGGCGACAACGCATGTTAGGGATGCAGTTCGACATGCTAAAGATTTTGCGAAAAAAGGTCGGGGCTCAAACCGATACTTCTATGGACCTAGTGATGCGAAGAAGATCTTGTGACCCGATGAACATGACCGCCAATTGAGTCTAGGGAGTGCTTACATTGGCACTTTGGATATCTTGAATCGACCATACTGGTTCAGACTATGGACATTTCAAGAGTGGCTGGCCAATGGAAAAACATACATTCTGTGGGGTAATTGGTCCTTCCGTGGCCTTGACCTCTTCACAATGACTGGAATTGTCAGTGAATGGCAAGAATTTGTTAGTCTCATCAGCGAATTTCCAACAGGTTAACAGGAACGTGATGGTGGAGAGTCTGTTCATGTCCGGAAGATAAAAGAATTGGATCGTGCTATACAATTCTATCCGTGAACCTCTTTCCAGAGGAGTTGGGTCTTCTGAATTGTTTAAGACCGTGCCCCGCCGCTTACAAACCCTTCTTGAACTGACCTGCCCCCGTAATTGCACTGTGCCGCATGATCGAGTGTATGCGCTTCTCAGTATAATTGACCCCAGCCTGGAAAAATATCCTTATGTCCCAATTACGATAAGTCAGAGGGAAGAGTGATGCATGAGACCACAGCATACATCATTAGGCACGACCGTGACCTGGGTGTATTTACTTGGTTTCCATTTTTCAGATACGCTGCAGATAATCAACTCCCTTCGTGGGCTATAGATTTCGGTGGCGGTTACTCTCGAAACGACCAGCACGCAAGGGAAAAGGATCGATATCAGCTTAAACATATGAAACCTTGATAATGCCCTCTGAGAACAGATAGACGCTTTCCAACCCAGGATTATAGATTAGATGATCTCTCGACCTTGCACCTTTGCGTGCGATTAGTCGGGAAGTGTTGCAGAGTCAAGCAAATTCCATCGGACGATCTAGAAGCTCACAAATCACTTATCCATCCTACTCTGTGTTGCGAAGCATTCTGGGGTCTAAGTTCTCTTCTCGATAATCTAGACCCTGATAGCCAATCCCTTGCAGCTTTGCTGCATTGCCTGGACCTAGAAAAGAGATTTTATCTGCATAAGGTGATCAAGTGTGTTTACAACTTGAAACTGCGTGGTCCAGATCTTGCCTAACACATCGTGATAGACCATTTATATCACCTCCGGCAAGTTTTACTGGCATATGGTTAGGCGAACTAGGATGGTGTGAATCACCTAGTTCTAGTGAGAGGACTGCTCAGCTCTGTGATTGAACGGTAAGCAGTTGTGGTATTTGCTACGACACATTTAGCTCAATCCAGCATTACCTGATTGATTCATTAATACTCTTTGTCTAGTATATATAAACGTGAAAATGAAAAGAAGCGATTGCCTCACACATACATCTCCGCAGTTAACATGAAACTTGCTACCAGAGTCAATGTCGCAAACTGTGAGGACAAGTGGTGTATTCCTTGGTATCATATAATAATCATACAACATTTAAATACTATAGTATATTGTCAGTGTGGTTAACTGTCAAACTAAGAGTCCCATATTCCGAGTAATAGTATCCAGTGGTAGCTTTCTACTATTCACTGAGGTACGATTCTATAGGCATCTTTTTCTAAATTCCCCGCATGGCAGCATGAAGAAAATAGTAGTATAATATATATAGTTCGTTAGCCTCTATCCATGATAGACGACAGAGATAGTCGCTTAGGTATTGTTCTAAACTCCGGGATGAATTGTTTTTTAATTCAGAGACACCGAAAATTATTAAAGTATAACTGGTCACATTGCCGACGGAGGGAAGAGGTCATTATGAACGCATCACGATACATGTAGTTACTGAGAAATATATTATGCAGTGGCATACTTTGACTATCTAATCGGTCTATCGACTGGCCAAGTATTTATTATATATTATATCTTTTTCTATGCTGGCCGGAAACCCTGCTTAATTTGTTAGGGCCTAACGGGAATCTTTAATACAGAATCAAACGCGCTTGATGGAGCTCCGCTTATCGGGTTCACCCTCAACCGCCCCTGCTGCTGATAGCCTGATGCAGCCAGTCTCTCCATTCCTGGTCGGCTAAAATTGATCTTACACGGGCCTCGAGCCACTCCGTGTTTCCCCAAAAGCCCCAGGAGGCCTGGAACCTACACCAATCCACCAGAGCCGTCTCCCAGTGTCGTTTGAATGTTTCCCATTCATACAGGTCCGATTCGGTATTCTGGAGGAGATTCGTGCGGTACCGCTTGAGCAGTTGCTTCTCCCCATCACACATCGCCAGCTGCTTGGGCACCGGCTCATCCGTGTCAACCAGCATACGCAGAGGGACCGAGCAGGTAAACAGTTTGGCGAGGTCACAGACACCCAGGCCGAGCCCGACATATTGAAAGTCAAAGAACGCTACCTCGTCTCCGCTAGTTGTTGTAAAGAGATTCTCTGACTTGACGTCGCCATGAATGTACGATTCAATCGACCTGCCACAAGGGGTTAAGAACAATGCAGCCATCTCAGCGATGGAGAGTTCAGAGCCTTCTGAGGCCGTGCACATGGCCTTTGACCACTCCGAGTCGGTGTCTTGAGCTAGCGAAGCGTATTCTTGACGTCGTGTCGCAAGGTAGGTATACCCGCCGTTCAGCCACAGCCCGCTCCCCATATCTTTGCCTGTGGTCTGTCTTCTACGGAATTCTTCGAGGGGTGGTAAGAGATATTCGTCAAGACCATCTGGCAAGAGTCCCCACGAGCGGCCGTGGAAGCGGGCCAGCCAGTCCAGCGCCCCACAGACCTGTGTGCGGCTCAGCACGCTCCTCTTTCCGCCTGCGACGGGAAACTTTGGACGCAGATCGACCATGACGGTGGCCATCAGATCTCCGAGTCCCTCCACGCCATCTATGTCTCGCGTCGAAACCAGGCATTTGGCAACCGCAATGTCGTCGCCTAGCAGCGGAACCACATCACTGTAAAAGTACTGCTCTACCTCGTAACTCAGGATCTTTCGCAGGTGGCCCTCATCCTCATCTCCCGCGCTTTTCCTTGGAGGTGAGATGAGCTTCAGGATGAGAGGATAGGTGGTTCCAGCGGCTCCCGAGTCCAGCCCGCAAAGCTTGCCCACATGCTCCGCCGCTTCGTCGGTGGTAGCTCGGGCAGTGATGGCACAGATGTGTCCGTACCCTGCCCACAAAGTTTGTAGTGTGGTGCACGAGACGAGGTCGAGCGAGTGCCAAGAAAGCATTATCCTCGCGACGCGGTCAGCAGGTGGAGGAGCCATGGTGACTGGAGGCCGCTCCAACTGATGTAACCGCAGACTTATATGTCCGGGTTCTTTACGGATATATTGTTCTGCGGTCGATTTGGCACCACGACGACGACAATGAGAGTGTGAAAATTATCTCTTAGTAACATCTTAGTCAGGTTATCTAAACTAACCCTATCTCGGAATGGCGCCAATCTACTACTGTATAGAGACTCTCCTTCACACGCCGACCTTTGTTTCCACATCCCATTCGTCAATACCCCTACAGTACTTGGCGATATCATGCAGAAGAGAAACGGAAGGCACATATAGAAGGGGGAAAACGTCCAGCAATCACAGAGTAAGGATGTCTGAGTTTAATACTTGATACTTGTATTTATTATTCACAGCCTTTTCGTTCATAGTATATATACACACAACGGCTGCTTCCATTAAGAATCCCATAAGCAGAAGTGTTGCAATGGGTCCATGCAAGTCATTCCATCTGAGGTCCCTGAAGCGGTTAAGCCCTATTCTGCTCTGGCCGTTACAGAGATTACCTCTCAATTGCTCATCATTTCTGCCAGTCTATGCGATATCTCTTGCAGAATGAAGTCCTGCTGCTCGGGCCGTTATCTTGTTACCCCAGCGCTGGGAATTGTGATGGATTTTCTACGGATTCAACGTTCCACTATTCTTCCCGAGTCTACTACCTGTTACGCGTACAAGTTAGCATCGGAATTTTATGCCCTTTGTACCGGAGATTGTAGGCTACCAAGTAGAGAGCGGGAAGATTTCCTCGGTAGGCTTCTCGGAGGCCATCGTTGGGAAGGGTAACCTTTCTCGAAGAATGAGGATCGGGCTAGGCCTTGTCCTCCGATTCAGGACGAATGTCTACGATCCGGGAAAGATACGGCTGACAAAAAGATTGATCTTGCCGTCCAGATCGGCTTGGCTCTACCGTGCGTGAAATCCATCCCCCTTTTTGGCATGCAATAACTATTTGAATGCTGTCCAGCGTGTCCATTCACGTCATGTACAGAGTATACTTGACTAGCTACAATTTCTTTTGGCTATAACCCTGCCCCATTCAGTTAGATTAATCTCTCCGTACGTATCCCCATGAGAGCGAGTGTCGAGCCCGGCTTTCACCGTCCCCGATCAAGACGTTATACGGATTAAATTAGCACAGAGGATCACAATGTGTACAAAAAGTCGGGCCTCTTGTCGCCTAGGAGGTCGATCTGCCTCGGATCCAGGCCTTGTACCCAGCGATCGCGATCCCCCCGTCGACGCTTGGCATTTTCTCGTCGCAGGAGAATATACTGCACCACCGAGCCCCCGAACAAGAACAGAACCAGGTAGGCCAAAACAGTTCCATGACCGGGATAGAAATCCGGAGCGTCATCCCCACGGTATATGTTCGAGGAGACGATACCATTCAGATTTCCCCAGCCGATCACGATGCCCAACGTGACGCCTCGTTTGTAGACGCCTGTTGGGTTGCCACGGTCAGTTATGGCGCACTCAACATCAGCACGGAGAGACGTGGCTTACCCTCGGTATTATTGCTGGCCCAGGAGATTGTGTTGGAAATGGCCGGATAGATGCCCATGGCACCCAGAAAGGTTCCGGCATATCGTGCGCCTGCGGATTTGGCTCCCAGCAGCATGGAGAAGCCCACGATGCCCACCAGCGAGACGAGGATATTACAGATCCCCCGCTGCCGCGTCCGGTCCGCAATGAACCCCACAGCGATGGTGACCACCGTCGCGGCGGCGTATGGGGGCACACTCAGAAGCTGCGCGTGGATGGCTTTATACCCTGTGTAGTCGGTCAATATACACATCGTACAGGAGTGATACGGATGTCAGAGTGGGTTGATACCCTGGGATTGGTCAGTGATCAGCACGGTTGATGGTCATCCACTTTCGACATCACCTACTAGTTGATTGATAATGGTCGGGGTAAACAACGAGAAGGCGTACAAGGCCCCATCGGCCCCCATATAGATGACTGCCCCGGTATAGGTTTTCCAATCCTTAAGGCTGCTCCAGAAATAGGTCATTTCGAATTTCTCATGGCCGGCGCTGGCCTGTTGATCGCGTGCCAGCCGGTAGATCACCCGCTTGCGATCGGCTTCTTCCAGGAACTTGGCTTCATCGGGAAAGTCAAAGACCATCCAGAACGATAAGATGCCGACCACGACGGTCACCAAGCCTTCCAGAATAAAGATCCACGACCAGCCGGGCTTCCCCCCGACCCCATCCATCAGGGCAATCGCGGCAGCAAGAAGACCGCCAAAGGATCCCGCGAGGGCTGCGGCCGAGAAGAAGATGGCCATGCGCACCCCGAATTCCGACCGCTTGTACCAGCACGAGAGGAAGTACCCGATCCCGGGGAACAGGCCAGCTTCGCTCAAGCCGAGGAACCACCTCACCTATCCATGCTCCGTCAGAGGGGACACATCTTGATCGGGGGGGGTTTCCAAAGATGCCACGTACCGCCATCAGACCGGAGAAATTCTTGACCAGGCCCATACACGTCATGCAGATCCCCTACGAAGATGCGTTAGCGGGCGTCCCCTCGTGGCCCTCGCCGACCATCTTACCCAGGATACCATAATAATGGGGATAAAGACGCTGGGGCGCATCCGCTTCAGGAGGATATTGGTCAATGGCTCGAAGATGGAGTAGGACACAAAGAAGATCGTCAGGGAGGCATTGTACTGCCCGTTCGACATGCGGAGATCTTCCTGCAAACCCGCGATCTTGGCGTTGCCGATATTGGTGCGATCGAGGAAGGAGATCAGATACAGCAAACTGAGCCACGGGATCAATCGGACGTCGAGCTTCCAGAGTAAAGCTCGATCCTAGGTTCGTGCGTGTGTCAGATCAATACAAAACAGGATCCTGTGTAGGGATGATAGTTACGATTTTTGCCTTTTCTTCCTCGTCCAATCCCTCATCCGGGTCCTCCAAATGCTCCAGCCGCGACCCTGGGAGGATTTTCTCGGCCACTGGGTACTTTTCCATATCGGTGATGTCTGGTATCCGCTGCTCACTGGGTGGTTTCTCGTCCGCCGACATGGTGGTAGTTTGCGATGGCGAGTGAGGGTCTAGTCACGCTGCGGCCGAAAGGATGTGTGCAGGAGAGGAGAACGGAGAGAGTGAAGGTAAGCAGACCGTTGATCATCCAGAAAGTAGCCAACACCTCGGCTATCCCTTCATGTCAGATCGACACAATCAGTGCGGGGGATACCTAATATTGGGGGGGTTAAGCTTGCGCCAAGATCCCTTGCTCCGTGGGGGAACACGATCCATAGATCGATCATGACTGGAGGAGTTTACCTACACCTACGACTCAGCCCCCTTCCGGCCCTTGCGTCTTGGGGAGAAGATCTACAATTTGGATCCCTCTAGGGCTCTAAAAATGCAGCGAATTCAACTGCCAAGACGTTGTCTAAACTAGATTAGAACTAGCTGCCGGTCTATCACGACTGACCCACGAACCTTCATTCTCCCCCGCATGGAAGAGGTTGTCTTTCCTATTCCAGATAGATGGAGTTGAAGTGAAGAAATGCATAGTTTATCAGACATTTTTTTTTGGATTTTTTTTTCTTTTCGTTTTGGGATAATGGATTAGCAGTGTTTCCACTCTCCTCTCACAATGCAGCGCTTCAATTGATCAAAGCTTGAAATATAGATATATATATATATATGTATTTATACGTCGACAGACAGATGCCCACACGCCGTCTCAATGAAGAACAATCTAGCAACTAGGATGATTCAGATTCAAGCCAGCCCCTGATACACCAGCGACTCAACGTCGATCCACAATCCAAGCACTTGAGCATCGGCGAAGGGCAGTATCTGGGTGCAAACCATACCGGCGACCCCCTTCTCGCGGTCACACCACCACCACAGGTTTGCAAGTCCAGCCCAGTGGCCCGTGTACGTCGAACGGCCTGTCGCCCCTCCGGTCAGCATGCAGGTGAACCCCCACCCTTGCGGAGTTGTCGAGGGATACAGATGCGGAATGCGGTTCGTGAGGTCCGCTTTCGAGGGCGGAATCTCCTGGGACGCAAATTGGGGGAACTGGGGGATTTGATTTTGGAACATCATGTCGACCGTCGCCTTACGGAGGATCTGCTGGTTGGTGGTGGGCGAGATGCCGTCGTTCAACAGCGTCGCGAGGATTTGGCAATAATCTTGAGGCGTCGCAAAACATCCGGCGCCCCCACTGTTGAAGCAAGCGAGCCCCTCTTCCGATTTCTCCATGATCAAGGGCCGCCGAAGAAGATGATCGCGCGGTGTTAACTGCCCACCGGGTGCCCGGGAGTTCATATGTGCCAGCTTGGACTGCATCCGCGCGTTGGGAAACAAGGATATCTCCTGCAGCCCCAGAGGCTCAAAGATGTGGCGATGGAAATAGTCATTCAACGACAGGCCCGTAATGCGCTCCACCACAACGCCCGCCCAGTCGATGTTAATCTAGCATGTTCTGTTAGGTCGGTATCCTCGCTCGCAGCGGAGAGTCTTACCCCATATTCCCATCTCTCGCCGGGCTGATTGACCAGCGGCTGCCGCATATCATACATGCACCCCGAGAATTCGTTGTACCCGATCGGTTTGCTATAGTCCCGTAGCTTCTCGTTGAAGAATGAGTAGCCAAAGCCAGCTATAGTGAGATAGTCAGACTTTAGTCTGGGGGAAATCATCATGGGTTTTGGGGGGAGTTTCTCACCAGTGTGGGTAAGCAGCATGCGCAAGGTGATGCCCTGTTTCTTCTCGACGAGGCTCCCATCGGGCTGCAATACTTGTACCTCTTTCAGCTCTGGACAGAGACCCTCGACTTGCGTGCTATCATCCAAGGTGAGAAGGCCCTGTTCCACCAGCTGCATGCACGCAATCCCGGTGATCATCTTGGTGCACGAGGCGATCCAAAAGACGCTCTGAACCGTCATAGGCTCCGATGAGCCATATCCCCGTTTACCGCTGGCATGGGCAAAGTATTCGTGACCGTCCTTTCCCACGACGACGACCACCGCGCCGGGGATCCCTTTCTCTTGGTCAGTACACGCCTCTTCCACTCGACGCTTTAGTGAACTGGCTGTTTGCGCGTCGAAATTGGTCATCATGACGGTCAGGGTCAAATGCAATGATTGCAAAGAGACAAGAGGAACACGAAGATGAATGTTTGAATCGTACGGCAAGACGCTTTCTACATAACTGCGTAGATCGAGGCACGGTCTCGGCAAAAGACCATCTACAGGGGCCCGCGCGTCCAGAATGCAGGCCCTGACATATCGAGTTAAGCTGCGGGGGTAAGAAGAAATGTGATGCTAGAGCTAGAACGCACCTTCACTAATGCTTGCCAAGCCACCTTTGATATGCAGAGTCGGTTCCGCATGCGGGGGGTTCCATGGTCATTCGAGGGTGAGCTCACGATGAACGCCGATCACTCCGAGGTGTTCCGGGCCACAAAATGTCGATGCGGATCCGCACGCCTAGTTAACTATTTCACGGGGGTGTGCATGGCCGGCGTTTCATCCCGCCAGACAGAGTTGCTTCAGATAGGCCGACAGGACTTGACACTATGCAAACCCTGGTTGCACCTAAGCAGCTCCCTCTCAATCGGACAGGTACCCCCCAGGAGCTCGGCTTACATTCATTGGTGTACGGTTGCAGAGGACAATTGACCAGGAAACCAAGAAGGATATTTTTACCTCATGGAGGAGTGGTGCATAAGTGGTTTCTGCACACGAGCGGCTCCGTCGGTTAGGACGACCTGGCTTCTTGCGTCTGGTGATAATAATGAGGGTATATAGTGATGCTGCTCCCTGGGGCTGAGGGGATCTAGTACCGCAATATTCTTTCCCGAATACCTCTCTCCAAACCTCTTGTGACATTTCTGACAGAACACCTTCATATTTCTCCTCTAGTGCTTTCCTCTTTTTGCTATTCTCCCTGAGTCTTCATAAGCTATGCCTGTCAGACGGGAGCTTGCCGACGATGCCTCGTTCCGCGCCGCAAATGGGAACTACGCCGATCGCCTGGATGTTGACGTCTTGATCGTCGGCGCTGGGTTCGGCGGTATTTACTGTTTGCATGAAATGCGAAAGCTCGGACTCAAAGCGGTTATCTACGAGGCCGGTAACGACGTGGGTGGGACTTGGCGATGGAATTGTTATCCTGGCGCAGCCGTAGACTCCGAAATCCCCGAATATCAGCTGTCCATCCCGGAGACCTGGAAGGACTGGACATGGTCCACAAACTACCCAAATTACGAGGAGCTGCGCAAGTACTTTGACCATGTGAGCCACGTCCTGGACATCAAGAAGGACTGCGCCTTCAACAGTGTCGTCGTGGGCGCACAGTTCGATCCGGATGAAGGGCGCTGGCAGATCCGGACGGCGGACGGCCGGACGGCGCGCGCCAAGTACTTCATCATCGCGGCAGGCTTCGCGGCTAAGCGCTATATCCCAGAGTGGCCCGGGATCGAGAAGTTCCAGGGGATTGTCCACCACTCCTCGTTTTGGCCGGACGAGAAGGTGGATGTGCGTGAGAAACGCTGCGCGATCATTGGGACCGGTGCCTCTGGGGTCCAGGTTACGCAAGCCTGGGGACCGGAAGCTGGAGAGCTCAAGGTGTTCCAGCGCACACCCAATCTGGCTGTCCCCATGCGCAAGCGATCGCTGACGGCCCAGGAACAAGAAGCCTCCAAGGTCTTCTATCCGGAACTCTTCCGGTATCGCGAGAAATGCTTTGCCGGGTTCTTGTACACCTTCTGCGAAAGAGGGCTATTTGAAGACAGTGAGGAGGAGCGTGAGCGATTCTTCGAGCAGTTGTGGAGCGAAGGGGGCTTTCGGTACTGGGTTGCCAATTACAAGGATTATCTGTTTGAAGCCAAGGCAAACCGGGTCGTCTATGATTTCTGGAGGAAGAAGGTGTGTGAGCGTATTCATGACCCCAAGCACCAAGAGCTCCTGGCGCCCGTTGAGCCACCACATCCGTGGGGGGTGAAGCGCCCCTGCTTGGAATATGACTACTTTGAACAATTCAACCGCCCGAACGTCGATGTGGTGAATATTAAAGACAATAGCATTGCAGAATTCACCGAAAAAGGGATCCGGCTGCAGGATGGAACGGAATACGAGTTTGACGTCGTGTGCATCGCGACTGGATTTGATATTGCCACCGGGGGTATGACCAGCATGGGACTGCGCAGTATTCTTGGGGATAACCTCCAGGATGAATGGAAGTCAGGCGCCTTCACCTATCTGGGCATGACGGTCAGTGGATACCCTAATATGTTTCATCTGTACGGGCCTCATGGCCCAACTCTGCTGAGCAATGGTCCAACCACCGTGGAGATCCAGGGTCGGTGGATTGCGGATGCCATCAAGCAGATGGAGCGTCAAGGCATAAAGTACATTGATCCAACACAGGAGGCTGCCAAAGCATGGAAGGCCAAGATCAATGAATTGTCCGACAAGAGTCTCTTCCCAACCACCAAGTCTACCTACATGGGTGGCAGTATGCCTGGAAAGGTCTTTGAGCAGGTCAATTATGCGGGAGGGGAGTATGCCTATTCCAAGGAGATCCGAGCAGCCTTACCAGACTTCACTGGTTTCCATGTTGTTAGAGGCTGAAGTAGTTAGAATCTAGAGTCAACCAGCAGCAAATTACAATCTTTACTGTCCAAAGCCTTATCCAAAACATATGCTTTATTTCTCTTATTTAAATGCACTTCGTAAACCTCCGGATTGGGAGTGATCTAAAAATGCCTCGGGCCAAAGGATCCGCCAAGCGATATAAATAGCCTCAATCGATTGATGAACATTCTTAGCCTTTACCCCGCCTTTTCCCCAGCTCGTTCCCGAGATTGTTGGTTCGATACTCCTCCTATTCCCTACCTAGTGGTGTAACGTACCACTCTGCCACAAAATATGCCTTACCGCCGTCGCCAACATCATAGCTGCGATCAATGCCGAAAGGGGAAGAGGGCATGCGATGCCCTGCTCGGAGATGATGCAGAGAGGACGCCCACTTCTTCAATATCCACACTTGTTGGTGAGCAATTCCAGGACGATTGGGGGCTCTCTTGCTCCAACTGCAAAAGATATAGAAGGAAATGCACGTTTGACTGGCTCCTCAGTCACAAAGCCTCAGCTCGTCGTTCGACGAAGAAAGCTAGAAACATTGCGATTGCTACTTCTCTGCAGGCAACACCCCGGCAAGCTCCATCCGCCCATTCCGGGCCAAATAATCATGATTCTATGCGGCCCACCCCCCACAGCATCGCCAGTCGGGCACCCCTGATGCCGGCTTGGGATCCACTCTCACAGTTGCCGGTCGGCGAGGAAAGCTCACAACCTCGCTGGTTGGGCAAGGGAGGTCCAGCCTGTCACCCAGCTGTTAGCCCCCCTTTGAGAGCAGGTATGTTGGGGATTACTAGTGAGGAACCACGCGTAGTTGCCGATTCAAGTTCTTCCTGGACCGGTCACGATTGGGAAGTGCCCCATGAGAATTTATTCCTCGACCGATCTGATATTTACTGCGTTGGTCCATCATCTGACGGCACTACTGGCACTCCCCAGATTGGTATCGAGGATGACAATACTGAGTCCACGCTTTACGTGCTCCCGCAAACAGAACCTGCGGCCTCACTCATGCCCCCAAACAGAAGCTTCTGTCTTAATTCGAATCATGTAGCAAACGAGTATGCACAATCGACGATGACGCAAACCTTGATGTGCATTTATAACGATAGTGTGGAGAATGCATTGAGTTGTTGGCTGACGGACCGCAACTGTCCTTATATCAGCCTTGCTCTTGCCGAGACAATTGGCAGAGACCGGATCCCTGTCAGTGCAAATCGAATATGCCGACGTGTTTGCCAATTGGATTGGGCCTTTTCATGCGTTTTGGGTCGGAGCCTGACAAGTGCGGAGAATGGAATGGCTTCAAGGGCACTTCGTGCTACAATAATGGCGTTTGCTTCTCAGTGGATTCGGGACCCTTCGCGAGGAAGCTGTATTCGCATCCCACCAACTTCACCTGATCACCAGAGTGATATACGCGAGATGCTTTGGGATCAAGCACGTTACTCCTTAGACGAAGCGCGTGCACTACCATCCTTCCGCGTGGCCTTTGCCAACATATTGTTTTCGCTTGGTCAACGCCCCCTAGACTATGCGGAGAACAGGGAACTAGGAGAATTAATGCAACATGATCCTGCACCAACGTATCTCGAGGCGGCACTCCGACAGATGTTCGTTTTTCGTCGCCGACTGACTAGACTTCAGCGCCAAGTCCCCAGCAGGGTTCTTAGACCGTGCCGAAAAGATCCTGAAGAATATACAGGGCACGTTAACGAAATCAATAGTAATTCAGAGGCCTGTTACACCTTCAACCTTCTCTTCTGGCTGGGCGTGATGGCCGATACCTTGACATCCGTTTTATATCAACGCCCTCTAGTAATTTCTGATGAGGACAGTCAGATCATATACCCCCCACCAGCGTCGCGTACATCTGCCGAGCAGGTCGATTTGGATGGCTGGGATATCCGCCCAGGTAAGAGGATCACAAATGAAAAAAGTGTTTGGGGTAATCTTTTTCTTCATAAACGTACCTCTGTTTACTACTGCCACCAGCCTCGCTGGCCGTGCTCATACGAGGAGGCCGCGGGCATTCTATCCGATGCTGCCCCGGTAAAAGTGCTGTTATTCCGTCGTATCGGCCATCTACACACCCTTGTATATCGACAAGCTGCAGCTGAGGATGTTGAGGAAGCGATTCGTAATGCTTTCTTAGTTTACGATTACTGGAATTCGACCTATAAGCAATTCATGTTGGACTGCCTGGCTCAACACGCCCACCTTCCGTCTCGCATACAGTCATGGTATGTAGTACTAGCGGCACATTGGCATCTGGGGGCAATGATGCTGGCCGATACAGTTGAGGACATTGATCGAACACAACTCGGTCTAGATATCCAAGCCAAATCTCGGCATGCAATGGGGGTAGTCCCCTTATTGAGACGTGAAAATGCCATTGCGGTGGGAGAGCTCGCAACATATTCATATGACGGGCAAGGCTTCTCTAGGCTCCGAGACTTTCACGAATCTGTAAACCAAGCTGCATTCTTGACAGAGCCATGGACTGCGGTACTTATCCACTCTTTTACAAACGCAGGTACCGTCCTAGTCAGAGAGATTGGTTTATCCGTGCCTATCCCTCGAGGAGACGGAGGTCTCCTTAAATTGGCTTATAACCGGTGCGACAACTGTATCAAGGCACTCAGGTGCCTTGGGAGAATGTCAGATATGGCTTTGATCGCAGCCAAAACACTTTCGAGTAATTTGGACCAAGCGCTTTCACGACTTGATCATGTTAATGTTCATAGTCTGTACACTGCCTAGTTAAATTTTTTGCCCTGCGCACAAGCTCTGGCGCTGGTACAGTACTGTCCCTACTACTTGAAAGCCTGGGTATCTAGAAGTTAAGTATATTGAGGTGCAAAGTTAGGCCTTCAGCCGATGTTGGTTTTTGGTCGAGGGGAAAAGCAGCGACTTCCTCAAGGAGTTAAAGAAAACCGAGATAAAGATATTGTTACTTGGTGTTCCGTACATATAAATGAGTTATATCCGATGGATCAACGGCCTCCTTTAGTAAAGTTGCCGTTACTAATGCCACTTTATATAGACACAACTTGTACATCCTAACAAACTTGAGAGATATGCATGGTATCTGACCACATAAATGACAAGGAAATCTACAGAAAGCCGCACGAAAGCGAGATCTTTGACTGGCTTTACTGGCAACTGGTATACTCCCTAGGGTTGAACCCCCTGTATACCAAAGATGGAGAATCAGACTAGGAAATTATCTTAGGTCTTTTGGCACTAGACACCCAGTGTTTCAATTATTGTGCTCATGAAAGCCTTATATATGTTATCTCCACGCTTTCGTCGATTGGAAAAAGGCCTCCGCCTATGCTGTGTTGGTTGCGTTGCCAATTCACGTTGTTCGGAAGCATTGGTTTGCGCTTCAGTGACATAGTAGCGGAACTTGCGAAGATTTACTCTCTTTTCAAACCTGCTCAGGTGGTTGCAGAAAGCATAAGCGCTATTCAAGGAAGGCAATAGATAGACGATAACAGGACTTACATCTCGTCGATCTCAGTAGGAGTCCCGTAGGTGACTGTTAGTTTCCATCATGGAGACGATGATTGATTAACCATTTCTACTAGCATTCACCCATTCACCTCATAGAACTATGCCCCCCCCCTGCCTTTGAAACTCTCATCGTCGGTGCGTCGTACCAGTTAGGGAATTTAATATCCTCCGCATCACCCGCAATCGAAGCAACGATTGGAGAGCGCTTCGTCGTGAGCATTGGAGGGGATAGATACAAAGGCAGTGCATAATTATGGATTAGTGATGCGTTAGTTTATGGCAGTAGTATGTTGATCGCCTGGTATGTCGGGCTTCCCTCCATAAATGTGACACTAATGGTGCTAGGTTTAGACCTACATAATCATAATCACTTTCCTTGGATCAGAAAGAAAGAACCGAAATATAAGCACCATAGTTGAGGTTGTGGGGCACGATTGCAGTGACATGCCAGGGAATCCGCTAGGTCAAGGAGCTCAAAAGTCGCAAACTGTTTTGCCAGGAAATCCCGGGACATCATATTAGAAGGCCCAATGCCATCAGTCGAATCATATAGAGTGCCTAACCACAGTTTGTAAGTACGTTGCCTGCTTGCAACCGCTCACTGCTGATTCGGAGAATATATCTCCATACGTTACGAACTATTCATTCTATATGTAGAAACACCCTCCTGTAGAAGTTCAAATTCAATCTGGTATTTAGAATATCTAGTACTGAGTAGAGGAATTTGAGCAACTCTTGCATGAGAGGCTTGGTAGGTAACCGAGTTACCAAAATCGAAGAGGGAGTGTGCATTCAGTCGCCATTTCCATCTAGGTGCCAACGCTGCCATAGGGATCGTCCTGATGCACAGGTGTGCAGGGCAATTGTAAATTACTTATAGGTAAAGTGTTAGGAGTACAAACTATATATAGGGAGCGAAAAACGAGAAGTTTTCTGTTCGGTCTGTGAAGAGCTTTCACATCTACCTAGAGCTCACGAGTCAAGAGTTGTGCTTCCCCCATTCCAAAACTCCAGTCTGTCTCTGTATTTTCCGCACAACTTAAAATAAGATCCTCTCCGCGCAGCTGACACATTTGGAAGAGTTGCTCATGAAGGGCTTTGTAAGTCGCCTGTTTCTGCTTGGCGTTCCGCCCTTGTCGAAATATCTGCACTATCACCAATTTGTTGCTCCTCTTCAGTCCTAGATTGGTATCCTCACAGATCAATCCGTAAGGCTCGTGCTGAGTGATTACCTACCTGCCAGACATTATTAGAAAGAATTATAAGTGTCCCATGCACGTAGACTGCTTACTTGGTATCGATCTCATTTCGGGGCATTGAAATGCTTCAGCATGACATCTTGAATGACATCGGCGAGCTGTTTGATCTATCTGGGAGATCTTGTTCCCTTTATCAGATCAATCATGACGAGCGGCATATTAGTTCAGAGAATCGGAAGCAGGATATGAAGTCTCCAAGGGAAATAGGACAAACAGGAGGGACAATGGCATATTGGCCGCGCATTTAGAATGTTGGGGAGAGGTTCATAGACATTAGCCAGGAGACATCATGCATCCTTTTAGACTTGGATCAAGGACCCAATCTTTACGTTTATCCGTATCATGGTGGGACTTCCTCCGCAATATCCTCGGACCCTGATCCTCTCCGCAGTCGTTACATCATACATGCTTTAGGGCCTATTCACAACAACAGAAGACAAAGAAAGGATGGAGCTTGCTTCTTCCAGGCTCCGCGGAAATTCCAGACAAGGTAGAGTGACGTTGGGTTATCTCCCATAAGGTCTCGTCATAATATAACCAAGGGGGGAAAACCAAGCCGAATCTTCCGAAATTGGTAAACGGTAAACTATATCAACAACGGTTATATTGGTCATAAGGCCGCGGCTCACTTGCAGGGCTTATTAAGAGAGGAGACTACTTGACCAGACACCTCTGAGGGGCGTTTAGATTAGCTAGTTAGATGTGAAGGTAAGGATAACAAGTGTTGTGATTTCAGGGGAAAGATGGACAGAATGAGGCTGTATCAGCTACACGTACGTAGCCTACTGAGGATCGGATGCCATTCCGATAGATACTCAATTCTATGGACGACTCTATCGACTATCTTAACCGCTTTTTTCTTTCTAACTAATGGGTCAAGCCTTCAGCAGATGGAGTTCGGTGATCAGCCAAGCCACTAGGCGATCACGTATCTCGTATAGACTCATATCAACAAGCCTACTAGATGTATCTGCAGGGGTACTAGGCATAACTTCATACTCTATCTTCTTAAGTCACTTAGTCAGCCATAATTAAATGAGGTTATTATAAGGTAATTTATTACACGCGCTGCATTTACAACACTTCTGCGTCAGCTGATTGACTTCTGCATTAGATTACGAAAGTGGTACCGCCAGAGTTAACCATGAATCAAGATTAGGATTAGGAAACGTTGTAACACCGAGAACAAATTAGGTACATGCTTGGGTGGATCACAAATCTTGGATGCTGACAATAGCTTTTTTAAGACATTCTGAGGGAGATTCACGCCACCGTTGCTTTTGACTTGTGGAGGGCTCAGCTACTGGACTAAGATAACATAATCCACAAGCGAGTATGTAACAGGGAGATTGTTATATGACTATCATTGATATAATCTGAAACCATGTTACCTTTCTGCCTCGAAAAACTGCGAGAAACTATCCTCATCCCATGCCCAAGGTGCCACCGTTCAATGCTTTAGCATTTGTATATCCCTGGGCTCCATGTCCTACCGGTAGGCTCCCAAGGTTATTACGTTGTTCATGCGCACGATGTCTGTCAACTAGGTCGAGCCAACAATAAAAGTGAAGTAGCAGGAAACTAAAATTGACGGTCCATTGGACCAAGGTACATTAGTTGTGATGATTATAAGTTAAGTATACGGTACATCAGCGGATCACTCGATTTGGGTAACTCATCCCTTGACTGTCCCCTGCTCTTTCAACGGTTTTCACGAAAACAAGTTATTATTCCCCTCTATCTTGAGTTGTTTGGCTGAGTGCGAAAGATAACATCTATTTGTTGTAATCTATTAGTTGAATAAAACCCATATTGTGTATCCCCATTCCTTTCTATCTGTAATCCGAACTTTGCCTGCAGTTGAAACGGGATTCCTAGTATCAAATCTTCTTCTATAACTTCTACCATAAACACCGCAGTCGGAATGGTGATGTCCCTAGTGGACACAGGCAGATCAGCAATACAGCCAATGCAAGCATTCTTTCTCGACCAGCAGTTACAACATTAAGTCATATGGGTAGGCCAGGTTGCTCGGCCAGTCGCCTACTCGTGACATTTAATTGTGAACTGGTATCCAATAACGTCGGGATTGTGTGGCCGTCGATTAACGTATATATTCTTAATGTTTTCTTTATGTAGGTCACATCTGGTTGCTCAAGTGGCCTCGATTGTAAGTCAGGAATGTGTTATAATACTGACTTCGTAACTATTATTGCATGCCGCGCTGTTCCCGTCCACAGTTAAATAGCTTTAGAAGAATACCTTGTATAGTCTGGAAGATATTACTATCAGTTCCCTAACCGTGTCGCCTTTAACTTATTACTTCAGAATACGGACCAGTATAGGGTTCTTATCTATTCTATCGTTAATATTCTTGGCTAACTGAATAGCGTTGCTTGCGGTAGTTTTCCTCTTCAATTTGATTTCCTTCTGTGCTTCTGTTATAACGATATCTTGCTCCACAACCCTCTCTATCCGAGGTTGTATATCTTGGTTATCAGCTATCTTTCTTAACTTATAATGTCTATGTCGGGCGGTTCTCCATCATAGGCAAGCGTTCGTCTGCAGATCGCTTTCGATCAGTTAGTTGGTCTATTGTAAAGGTATTGACATTATGACTTTCGAACTCTTCGTCTGTATTATGTTAGGCAGAATCCTTATATTGACTCTATGCGTATTCCGTACGACGCTTCTGTATTAAGACCCCCTCGGCCTGAGAAATGTCGAAGCGAACGATGCCACTATCACTGACAATCCCTGGTTCAACCTCTTCCTTACCGACCAAGGTGCCTGTCTCCAAGTCGAGGGCTACCCCCGACACGTTCACCCCACTCTTTGCGTTGGTTCCTGGGCCCTGTAATCTGAGAAGCTCGACCTCCGTTCCTGGGTACCACGTCGTGTGCACTTCCACAGTTCGTCTCGGTCGGGCCCCGGGGGAAACGAATTTAGAATCTGTTGCTGACAACGTAGAAGGATTATGGAGCCCAGACGTCGAATTCCACACGCCCAAATCTATAAAAACAAGTTTCGCAAGGACTGGCTCCTCCTGACCACCAAAAATTGCATATCCACTGAAGTCCGACGCATTTGCGCTAGGTAAGGCAGTAATTTTCCATGTGTCCGTCTCCCCGCCAGAAACGACGTGAGCGAGAAAGATATGAGAGAAGAAGTTGGCTCGGATTCCCGCAGTGAGATTCTCGCCCTTGTATACGTACGGTAGGGGGGTGAAGGCGGAATATTCACTCTGATGGCCGAGGTGGAAATACGTTTGCTCGATGCCAATACTCGCCGCAGTCAAGACATAGTCAGCGGCCCAGAGAGCAGCACCCAGGGTGTCACTTATACCACTTTTTCCACTACAAGAGGCCGAGTTAGTTTCCCCCAACACCAGTCTGCTCCCCGCTGCACGGGCAGCTGCCTCCTGCGGGATATACTGAGAGAGGTTTGTCCAGATGACATTGTGGTCCGAGAGTAAGTCTAAAGAAAGCCGCCGCCGACGCACGGCATCGCACGTTGATTGAGGGTAGAGGTGCACCGCATAGCTGTCAATTATCTTCGTATCTACCAGCCCGGCGCGGGTTACGTTAATGATATCAAAGTCGTCGATCTCATCGTGTTGGTCCGGGACCATGGGAGGGTCGGCAAACACCGCGGCTTGGAAGAGAGGCTGGTGGGTAGCATTCTGATAGAAAGGGGACGATAGGATTTGGCTCGTCAGACGACGCCATTGGTTCGTATACTGCTTCGTGTCCCAGCCCGCCCCCCGCCAGCCTTTGTTGATGTAGTGGTCGATCTCATTGCCCAATTCGAAGTGCGAGAGGGATTCGCCCAGTATCCCCATCACAGCTTTGGCTTCCTCCATGGCATTGATCCATAACCCCGTCTCATTGCGTAGGTTCAATGTATATAGGATATTAGTTCCGTGTGGGAAATATTCTTTCCAGCCCTTGAACCAATCTTCTCGGATGCGCAAGACTTCCACTGTCGTGTCGTTTGGCAGCGCTTCCGACGGCGCTCTCAACGTCTTATCAAATAATGTCTGGTCTGCAATATTTCCCCCAACCCGGATGGACGCGGGCACTCCAGCGACTTCTGCAATGTATCCTAACAACTTGGAAGCTCGATCATTTTGGAGGTATGGCACAACGGAAGAAGGTTCAATGGAATACCCATATAAATCGCGCCTCAGAACCCTTGCTGAATTGGCCAGGGGTATACGAACCGTAGATAGTGAGAAGGAAATGCCAAAATGGCAGAATAAAAGTAATGCCACCCAGTACAGCATTTTTGGAATCTCGGATAACTGTGTCAATTTGTGGGAGGTATTGACATCCCGGCAAAGCAATATATATCTCTGGCCCGACAGCGCTGGTGATGTGTATATTACCCAGGAGAGTGGGGTACCTTCGAAACACCTGGCTTGATCCAAAGGTCCAAGCTAATGGATGAAAAGATCGGCGTGGGTTGTTATCCATGTGAGCATTCCGGTGGGGGTGCTCGGCATATCTTGGAGCGAGAATCAGAAACATGACATTAATAGTCAGAGCAAGGATCCGCGTCGGCAACCAATGTAAATGCGTCGCTTTCTCTCCGCTTGTCATGTCTCACAATCTACGGTGCGGGGGATCTCTGTCCTTAGTACTAGCTTCGGTGCTTGAGCGTCTACTCGGGCAGATCCCAGCACAGAATATCAATTGTACGCGTTCTGGAGTCTTCAACCATGGAGACTAGGGAATTTCTGAGAGAGTAATAGCATACCAATTGCGAGCTACATCTCTAGTAGATATTAGGAATACAAAATCACGGCTTAGTAGCTACAGATCTTTGATGGTTAATTGCTCAGGGATTGGAACATCATCCACTTCTTGGGTTCAAGCTAGAAAGCCTCTTCGGCAATTCGAAGACTGCTTGGTCGTGATGGCATCTGGCGCGTTTAAGATGTTAATGGTCTGCTTGTTGCTATCCAGAAGCCACAACATTGTGAATAGAACATCCTCTGTTTTACCCCAGCGTCGCCTGAACCATGGGAATCAGTCCTTTATGAATCGCGTCGGATGACCGCCAATCCGACCATGTATGGTCCAGCAGTCCTACATGTCTGCTTAGCTGACGTTGCTATCTCTGGTGGGGTACACTCACCCCATTTCTCATCGTCATCATGAACTCCCTTACGGACATAATAGCTACCAGCGACCACCCAAACCATCCATCCCGCTTGGAGACTGGGCAGCCACTCCCTCAGGCAAGACGCATAGACATCTGTATATGTGGTGCTATCTTGCGGGAAACCGAACTCTGTCATCTGGACCGGCATGGTGTTTATAATACTTGAGTTCTGGGTATCCAGGGCATTGAAGCCCGCTGCCCATAAGCTTGACTTGAGGTCGTCACAGCTTGTTGCCGTGCGCTCATAGTTGTGCAGCTCAAGCACAATCTTGTCGGCATATTGAAAATCGCTCTTGTGGAATGCAATGCCGTTCCCCAGATCCTCACCGGTGGGTATGGGACTGAGCCGCGTATCATAATCGAGGCCCGAGAAATATATTAAAAGGTCAGGGTTCACCGCATGGATTCGATTGGAGTTCTCAACCATGTACTGGTACCAATACTGCCAGTTATACGTGCTGTCGATCAAGGTCGGATTATCCTCTGCTTTACGGAGCTCGTTTCGCATTCCAACACTTTTGACGGCAGGAAGAGATCTAACCTGTGTATATGTTAGACTATACATGTGTAGGAACCCAGTGCTCCAACAACTGGTTAGAGCATACATGTTCAGCCATATATTCCCACCCCCGGTACCATTTTGCCACGTCAAAATACCGGTCTCCGAACCATGTGTTGCCATCTGTCCCGGAGCAACACCACATAGCTTTAGAAATATGGTTATCCAAATGCACGTAGATCCCTTGACGATAGCACTCATTGGCTACTGCGTCGAAAACCTGCCCCGGGTGTGGTTAGTCTTCACGGTCGAACTGTGGATTGTAATGGCTACCTCAAGTCTCGTGGTATTGACTCCGAACTGCGGATTCTGCTGGACAATATTGTTGAAGACTATCGTGCCATTCTTCTCACCTAGGGCATTGACCAGTGAGTCATGAATAGGCACATCTCGTCCCGTGTCTAGGATATCATCGATCATCTCGACTGCAAAAGTGAGACGGACGACGTTCATCCCCAGCGTTTTGATCTTGTCGACGATATATTCGATGGACTGATACTGTAATCCTTCGGGCAACATGGCGTCGGCAGCTCCAGGCCAGTTGACGCCCGCAAAGGTCACATTCTTCCCATGGGCATCGACAATCCAACGACCCGAGGTCGAAAGAGGACCCTGGGAAATAGAAAGGGCAGTACGGGGAGCCACGGAGCAGAAAAATACGAGAAGCAGAATGAAGTGCATTTTAGTTAGTACATATCTTTGGGAAGGGCAAGGTTTACATTGTCTCTTTTATGCCACTGGTTCTTCTACGGACGTTCGCGCATTTCTCCTCGGTTGTACGGAAGCCTATTAATGATAACAGGTTCTATACGTGGATTATAGACCCCGAACGCGAAGAGACATCCGTTGGAGGGAAATTAACCGACAGCCGTGTAGAGGATATTTATCCGATCGTCAGCGAATGGCGGGCTCCAAGTCCCCGCTCATGCAGAATGAAGTAAAGCGAGACATCATAAAGCCACTGCGGGGCCGCCGCATGATTGCCCTCGACCTTGGTTGAAGATTTTGTTTATTCCGACTGGGGAAGAAAAGGGCTTAATGAATGCCAGCCTGTAAGTTTCAATTCGGTTAATAGAGCCCTCTTCAAATGACCTGCTACCACTGCAGCAGTTCGATTATATTTTAACAGACTAGGCCAAACCCGTTTCCTTGGACGTGCATGTAGTTGTCCTCCTATTAGGCGCTATCTCTCAGAATAACACCCCCGATTGACCCCACGATCTTGTAGCTAGTATTTATCGAGCAATATATATTTAATGAGAAAGCCCGGGTGTACAATAAGCCAAGCGTTCTGGGAACCTCTAGCGGGGAGGAGAGTGTCGCTCAGTTGCTTAAGCACCGAGGAAAGGCCTTAGTCGCCTAGATCAGTCCGAAGTCTTTAAGCCAATCTGTGAGAAGCTGCACCGTGAAGCATCTCAAGAGCTGATCGTATGCTTATGGTGGTCGCTGTCAACTCTTCAAAGTAGTCCTTGGAGACTTGTGTTCACCTTGCACATACACTTGTTTTCTTGGATATTGTAGTTTGGGCTTCCAGCTTACGAGAAGATGTGGGATGGCAAGAGAGAGTGGTGTCTACATATAGCCAGGGTATAGACTGAAGGCACTCTGGGTGACAGAATACGTTCCTCACAGCATGTCATACAAAGATCAATAAATAGGAAAATGTTATACAGGTTAGTCATAAAGCAGTAACTAGGTTAACTGTTAGTGTAAACGTAATCCACCACCGAGTGGCACACAATTTGGCCACAATTTGACCACGTTCAAAAACCTAGGAGATATCTCACTACCACACAGTTAGAATGATGCTCGGTTTATATATAAAGAAATTTTATTTTCTACTAGGGCAGCTAGTTCTAAATAACAGGATACAGTAATAACCACTACTGTAGATACTATATTATCTAGACCCAGATTTATCAAAATTATAGATATCCCGTTCAGTAATATCATATTTTTCTATAGTATTCTGAACTAGACTGAATCACTGACTGATAGCCTCTGGATTCTCGGATTTTGCACATTAATAATCATATTTTACAGGTATATTTAGATATAATCTTATCATATCGCTTAATGAATAGAGAAACCTAATTTACTCTAACAGATCCTGACTTCTGTTAGCTGTTAGTGAGATAGTAATAGATTTGCTATTTGGTATACTATATTATAGGTCGGAAGAAGACCTCGCTTATCTATATCAAGAATCCATTTCTTAAGAGAAGCTTCTTCTAAATCTATAAGCTTCTGGCCATTTACAGGAACATTCAGGCGTGCTTTTCGACCATTGATTCGGTAGGCAGGTGTTCGGTATGGGACATCATTGCACGGATGCTTTTAAACTGACTCTTTTTAAACACTTGAATTGAAAGATGAATTCTGCCTTCTAATTCAGCTACAGAATCTAATGACTTTTGAGGCATTATAATGTTTTGGTGATACTATAAATTGATCTGACGAACACCAGGGGGTTGAGTGAGTAGGAAACAAAGGTTTGTGCCGCTTGGTGGTGGATTACAGCTAATGTATATGAATGACTGAGCAGAGATACGCATAAGTTCACTAACTAGTTAGTGAGTACACAGGTCATGTGCCCCTTGCGAGAAGCCACGCGCCCCCCACAGGTCTTGGCGGACACAATGAGGCGTCTGATCTTTTAAATACTATTACCTGTACAATTAAATTTGATTCCATTTTCTCCTCTTATAGTGGGTATAGAAAATATCATATATTGAAAAGTTTCCAAGCCTCGTAATATAAACCATGAGCGGTAATAGACATGTGCACCGCTAGGTATATCACATGACCAGTTTCGGGGCACCCAACCGTTTGAACGACGGTGGCGGACCTGAAGGGCGGCTGACCTGTATCCTGTTAGTTTTAACTAAATGAGTGCATGAAGAAGCTTAAATCACATAAGATTGGATCAAGCGTAAGATCGGCTTTCTCAACTTCACCCCAAACTCTCACGATGCCTCTGCAGCCCTTGTCGTGCGTCCGCTGTCGGGAACAGAAGGTATATATGCCACTGATGACTTCCGGTCCCCAAACTTAGCCCAAGCTGACCAAGGTATAGCGCAAATGTTCCCGGGAGACTCCCATCTGCGACCGGTGCCGGAGCTGGGAATACGACTGCGTCTATCCCGCCAGGAGGCGAAGATCTCGATATCCTCCAGGGAGCCCATGCGGCACAGGTTCACGAACCCTCATTATGAATGGGGACCTCATCTCCAAGGAGGAGGGCTTGGAATTACTCGACGCGTATTTCACCCTCTTCTTCCCATCTAGTTTTGTCTGTGACCCTTCACGAGTGAAGGATCGGTACCATGAAGGCACCCTTCCAATATCGGTACGCAGCTCCATCTTCTCGGTGGCGGCTCTTCTTTTGAAGCCTTCACCAACGATACGCCTGGCTGACGTCGGCCGGTCATGGTCCGTGACAACGCGCCCGGGGGAGATATGGGCAAAGCAGGCGAGCGCAATTGTTGCTGCCCAGATCCACTGGCCATCGTTTGATATCATCCCATCGCTCTTCAACCTGATCGTGTACTGGTGCGGTGTTGGAAGAGGCGAAAAATGCAGGGAGATTGCTAGTAAGCCGATCGTTCGCGTGTATTGTCTTGACTGGAGTGAGTCAACTGACTGTTTTGGCAGAGATGGCAGTAGTGTGCAGTCAGCGACTGAAGGCGCAAGAGTCCTCCCAAGAACTCGAACCGTCTTTCTTTTATGTCGGCCTGATTAGTCAATGTCTCACTGGAGAAGATGAGCATGTAGCTTCAAGCCCTCCACTTCACTATCACGCCCCGCTGCGTACATCTGATATCGAGTGTAGAACACCTCGCAGAGAGATGATGCAAATGGTGGAGCACTGGTACGTTGAACCTACTCCGACAAAGAGAGAGTCACCGCGCTGACCTGCGACTAGGATACGAATAAGACACTTCGTCGGCGCTCTCCACACAAATGTGGATCCCGGTATGCAATGGGCGGCACTGTTCAACTTCGACGCCGAGACTAGAAGAATGTATGAGATGTTCTCGCCGACTCTGTGCGCATTTGACGGCCGACGACACCACGAAGTGGACTTTCGCGAATGCCTAGGACTACAGACTCTTTACCATATCTGCCGCATCCTCCCCCATTTAGCCATGATTTTGTTCCTACAGGAGCAGCAGCCATCCCCAGAGTATACTCAGCTATGTATCGAGGTCGCTGTCGGACACATCAATCAGGTATCAGATACCATTATGAACTTTGTTGCCTCCACGCAGACGTCATTAGCCACCTTGCCACCGTTCGCTGCATACTCCTCGTTTATCTCGGTTTCCGTGTATCTGAGCTATCTCAACCACTACGGCAGGGATTGGCACTGCCCCAATAGTCCTGCACTCGATCTTAGTAAAATGAGGCTCCTATCGCATCTTTACTTACTCCATCAACTCCGTCGCGTTTGGGCTCCCGTACGGATCCTGGTATGTACTCCCTCCCCATCGATTGCCAAAGGCAATGCTATACATACTCACCTTAGCTGACATTACGAACCAATGCAGTGGGATGTAATAGAGCCAGAGATGAATTCCATGGGTATCACAATTGCTATGATCGAGGACCATGGTAAAACTATGGTTACCTCATACGATGGCGTGAGCCGAATGTCTTACTTGCCTGACCAATGCCTTTCTGCGGAGCGTCAAGTGGAGACTGAAATGATCTTAGGCTTCAGAGACATTGTCCGTCGTGTGAAGCTTGTAGATCCAGCATACATGCTCATTGGTGTATTCCGATTGTTTCCTGTCGGGGCCCGGTCTAGTGCGATGCCGTCTTCTAGCTCGAGTGATCACATCGTCGGCCGCGGAGAAATCTATCCGGCTCCTCTTCAGCATATTACATCAGGGCCAACCAGCGACGTGTTATTTGCCCATCCGAATAGACAACAGCATGAGCAGTACTCCCAGGGGTCTGCGACACCCACCGCGCCCAACCATTCTTCACCATTCGACATAGACCCCGGCGAGACGACAAGCGGGAACGGATACCCGAGCACATCTTTACGGAATGCGGCAGAGAATTCGATTGAACCCGTGGGCATGTTGCAGATGATGTGGCTTCCCGGCGAAGACATTTTTTAAGCCTAAATAAAGGTTTCACGCTCTGGAGTTCAAGGGGCAGCGATTGCTTTGAGGTTACTCTCAAGAGCTATTTTCCCTCTTTATAGTGGTGGTAAATGGCATATTTTACGTTTTGACCAGAGGATATCGACAACTAGGAATACACCGGGTTCGCCTTGGTACGCCTTCGCCATTTAAGCGTGACATTGCTTTCAAAGGAAAGGTACAGAGACAAAAAAAAAAAAAAAAAAAAAAAAAAAAAAAAGAGACCAAGATAAAAGCCGAAATAAACAAAGTTCACCATGCTATAGCTCTCGCACCCGTGATCCAAGGACGATATCCACATTAGAACATCCTTACGATAGACAAGGGCTCCTTAAGCGACAGTGTGGTCAGCGGATCCTTGTCAAATATAACGGCACAACGCGATCGATATGGTACCTGAGGATTATCCCGTTCCGTGCCCTATATTCCCCGCCGGTTGGAAGGTTGACACATGAGCGATCGGGGCCGGCTTTTGTATGGAGTCGGGGTTTGGCACCCATTGCATGATCGGCGGAGGTTGGAATCCGCTTTCAAGGCTTCGTTCTTTCTCCTTACGACTCCGGCGCCTCTTGATGAGAAAGACCACGACAACGGTTGTGACGAGTAGAAGTACAATCGGGATGAGGATCGCTTTGAGGAGGATCTTGAGTACACCCATCGTGATAGCGGTGCGACGGAGGCTAGAGGGAAGACGAGTAGGAAAGCCTAACTGAGGAAGAGAACACTCAATATTCGCTCGAGTTGTTTACTCAAGCAGAAGGTCTGTGACCATCAAGGGATTCCCCTCGACTTTATACCCCGACACGGCCGCCCACTAGCGATGGGCTTTTGGCAGCATTATGGAAGGGGGATGGTTGACCGGAAAATGTTCACCACGGTAGTTGGATGTATGAACTATCGACAGCGCTTAGCATCAGCCTAAGATTGGATGACGGGGAGCAGCTTCGTGCAGGAGATATCCCATTCAGGACCAATGGTTTGCCTAAGAGCTGACCTTGTAGGCAGCAATTATCCATCATGCAGAGCGCAGACCTCCCAAACCAGACCTCCGCGGCTACATAGGACAAGGATCCGGTGCAACAAGTCCACTGACGGTACATGTAGTTGTGTCTCCTGTGATGTGCCATGCAGAAGCGTCATATCTAGACTCCTGTTTGATGTCCAATGGGTCCCTCTGATTGGGTCGTGGTCAGCCCTACAACTGTGGAGACTTTTGGAGAGAAAACGCTTAGCCGTCTAGGCAGCCATGAAAAGGAAGGAGCTGATGTTACTCTGGGTAACATTCCCTGAACATGTTTACGGAGTACAATACTAGATGATCAGGTAGAAATCTCGTAATGACTGATATTAGCTGTGCATGTCTCTCTGTTTGGAAAGAAAGATGGTTTGATTTGGGAGATCCATCTCAGGTGTGGCTTGATTCCCTCGCTCCGCCCAATCAGAGCAAGGTGGCAGTGCACACAGCCCTGTGAGGCTGCACAGCCACCAGTGGGGGTTGTTTTGGATGCTCATCTCTCCTCTGTCATATATGTGTATATATCTGTCTAGACACACTTCACTCGGGATCTATTCTTTCTAAAAACCATAACAGCTTACGTAGAAAGACTCCATATCTTTGATCTCTACCATGACCATGCGAGAATATGCCAGTGGGGACCAAAACGCCCCCACCAGCTACGACAACAACAACAACCACCCTTATCCACCGCAAAATAATAGACCTCCTAACCTCTCCTCTCAATCCTTCAGCCCTCCGAACTCCAGTGGCTACTATCCTTACCCTCCACCCGGTATCAATCCGACTGAGAATAACTACAACTACAACTACAACCAGTCCTACCCCGCGCCGTCCGAGTGTCCGAGACCTCACAGTCCGTATCAGCCGCAGCCATGGGCGCAACCATCGCCTTCACCCAGCAATTACTACCAGCAGTCGGGAGGTGAATCATATCAATCCGCTCCGTCGGTGGGACAGCCGCCGTATCCGTCGTATGAAAATTCGCGACCGAACCAAAGCAACCCCTACCCTCCGCAACCATTTTCTCCCTCTCCACAACCCGGCTACGCTCAGCAACCCCCAGCCCCCCCTCCATACTCTCCTCAGCCCACCGACTCGCCAAATGCGGTACCAGATGAGAAGGACCGAGGCTTTCTAGGTGCAGTTGCGGGTGGAGCGACCGGAGCATACGCCGGTCACAAGGTGAATCACGGCTTCCTGGGTGCGATCGGGGGGGCGATGACTGGCTCGGTCGCTCAAGACGCCATGAGGAAGCACAAGGAAAAGAAGGAAGAGGAGGAGAGGAGAAAGATTCAACAGCAGCAGCAACAGCAGCAGCAGCAATGGGCCATGGCCCATCAAAATCAGCCGCCGCCGCCGCCGTTCAACTCGCGCCCACCACCGGCTGAATACCACAAGCCAGTGGAGCCGATGCGTGGGAATTTCTCCCTATCGTCCCGGGATATCTGCCTGGAAGGGAATGACCTGGTCGCACACTGTGGTGCCATCTCCGGCCACATGCGTCGATCGTCCATTCCGCTGAATAACGTTCTTTCCAACCACTTTGGCAAATTCGTTTGGGCGCGTGGTGGGAACTTTGGGGCATCGGCTCGCAATGTGCGACTAATCGAGGGAGGGAAAGTTTTGGAAGCTGAACTTGCGGACGGCCAGGGAGGATGGAATCGGTCTTGGATGAAGTTGGATGAGAGGATCTCGAACCAGGACGGTAATCTGGTCTTTCTCGACTAGATAGCGTGTCTCTTCATGATGCCTCTTATCACGATACCTCTGTCTTTCCCTCCCTTCTGTTATCTTTCCTTCTTTGTATTTATCTTTATATCAGTCATGACGATTTAACCCTAGCTAGCAGGAATTCATTGATGTTTTGTTCTTGAAAGCTCTTATGGTAACGGAATAAGTAGATTCGTGAGTATGATCGACACATGTTAATATTAGATACTAGTTAAGACATTGTTAACGGTGTTCCTTACTCTTGTTCCACATCGTGCTCCCATGGCAAATGCATAAAGAGATAGATAGATAGATAAATATATCCTCCATATATTAGCATTTATCCTACTACTACGTGCTCTCTATATATTTATCGGAGTGCTCTACTAGCATCTGGTAGTGCATACCATGAATAATAATGGACACTACAGTGCCTACCTGGTTCGCATTAGCCCATGTCTGTAGAATATCTGGTAAGGTATTTGTATGAAATGATATCACAACGATCAGATTTACGATCCTTACCCAACTCTCAAGAAGGCCTACCTAGGTGGGAATTATGAGGCCTTTTATATGTGGTCTGATTACCATAGTATTCAACAATCCACATACTTCTGTAGGTGGTTAATTCTCCTGGCATATGTCAGGCGCTGCGATACTAGGTAATTTCATGGGCGTATTCAATAATATCTTACCGTGATGATGTCAATTGGCAACTGAGTCGAACAAAAAGTGAGTGCTCGGCTAATACTGTGTTAGTCGTCCCAGTGTCAAGTGGGTATCGGCGGGCCGAAACCTCGATGAAGTTTGGTGCTCTCATTTCCCTTTCCTCTTTGGGATACGGTGCCCTAGCTCACGATATATTCAACACCGACTGTACCACTTCTTATGGCCGAGAAACGGATACTTTATGTTTCTCAACCCAGCTGCTCACAGTGGGATTCAGAAATATGCCGTATCTAGGTGGCACTGTGCCCGGGATGTATGTCTGTTGCGAAGACCCAGCAACTCTACCCCAACGATGTCAAGTCATATAAGTAAGCATTTCTCTCCGGCTCATGTCGGTCCTGTTTCCTTGCCCTATTTCTTCACCTTCAGCTGCCCACAGGCTTACATACAAGAGGTGTCTTTGAAGAGGCACCCTGATTCACCCGGAGAGAGTGGTCTCCCTGGGGTTGCGTCCTGGATACTACTAACTAATGTCTAGACAAAAAAAACGTTGTTTGGGAATGCCCTTGGACAATGCGGCGAATGCGGTTTCCTATGGAACCCGATTTGCAAGCGCCAGTCCACTGGGCATCATTCCTAGTGTGGTGGGTCTTCTCGTTATACATTGATGTTATGTCAGGTTTTCACTAATAGTATCGGAAAAACCATTGCACCACCATGGACTATATAGGCTGCAGACGTCCCCCTCTGTCCTGGGCTTCTCTTTCCCCAATTCTCTCATTTCCCCATCCCATAAGGGGTGCTGATCTCACGAATCTTAATTCATTACATTTGAGGCAATACCTTCACGGCACCTGTGGCTATCTGCCATCGTTGCTTGGATTCCCTGCATGGTGAAAGGCTGGCTATCTAGCAAGTCGTCCGACATTATCCAATTTACTACAAGACATAATTTTTCCGAATTTCTTTCTCCTATGGTAGTCGCAAAACTGAATATATAACAGTTCTAGGTCCGAAAGACCCCAAAGCTGCTCCCTATTCTATCGCCCACGACAGATCCCAGAGAGCGACCTGTTCCATCTTGACAACCCCATTGCGCCACACATATCACTCCTTGCCACACATCCTCTGCGACTTGTTTCGATACTCGCGGGCGTGTGAGCCATTGTACCGGCATCATTCTGTGACTTGCTACCTCACGATCTAGGCTGTAATCGAAGTTTCCCAAGAGCAACAGCTTTAACGGCCAAGCGCCCGGATTAGCCCCAACGCAAGGCATTCTGCACTGTACTAGAACTTTGAAGTCTATCAACCCAAGCGGCGTATAGATTATCACCTCATTCCCAGAAAGCGTGCCACGCGACTCACCCCAAGCTGTAACCCTATTTGCAACATCTAACGCCTCATCAACATGCCCAATTGGATTCTCCCATTCTGGCGCAGAGACCGGCAAAGCTTCCTCGATGTCGTAATGCCCCTCGCCCCTCACCCCCTGCACCTTCTAATCCGATCGTCAACGCTGAGCGCAAGCCTGGATCTGATACAGAATCTAACATGCATAGCTTGGATCGTCAGGAAAAGGGTGTCAGTCCCATGTCTCAGTTTTATACGCCAACCCTGGAGGGTCTTCGCGCGGAAGTTGAGTCTCCTCTTGCCGCTTCGGGCCATGACTCGGTCTACAATTGTACGTTCATTCCGTCGTATCTTGCTGCAATCTGCAAATCTCAATTAGCCTCTTAATACAGATCTAAAGCTTGCGAATCGCAAGACGGACCCTTTGTACCCATCCCGCTGCATCTTTCCCATATGTGACATCCTACTTCTTGATTGCTTGAAACTACAAAATGTATGTCTGACTGGGAGGCCATCACAGGCAAGGCGAAGTTAATCAATAGGGCTATCCAGGTTATCGGTATGGGCCGTTATCAATGGGGGCTCTTTTTTTCTCCGTGGATTTGGCTGGATCGCCGACAAGTGAGCCGAGAGATCCCCAATTCATGAAAGTCGAGTGAGGGCTAACTCAATGAGCACATATCCTCTGGCTGCAGGCGAGACTGCTCGATCGTCATCGCTCTTGTGAGCACATATCCTCTGGCTGCAGGCGAGACTGCTCGATCGTCATCGCTCTTGTGCTAAACCAGCACCGTCAAGCTAACTTGGCAATGCGCAGGGAGTGGCCTCGACCCTCACCCTGCTATCTCTAGAATTCGGGGTCTCCAAGTCCCAGGTCCGTTTCACCACGTGCGCCTTGTTCGTGGGCCTCATCATTGGGGCCACTTTCCGGGGGCTTGCCTCAGGTCTCATTGGACGTCGACCGGTATTCAATATCACGTTGTTCTTGTGTGGCGTATTTGGCCTGGCGGCAGGTGGCGGTCCTACCTGGATAAGGTGGGTTTAAGATGAGTACATGTGTTTGATCTCGGGATTGCTGATCGGAGTGTAGTACCTGCGCTCTACATGCTTGCTTAGGATTGGGTGTAGGTGGAAATATGCCGGTAGATGCTGCAATATTTCTTGAATTTCTACCCTTTGCGTCAGGCAACCTTTGAGCTGCTAACTGTGTTCTGGTCCGTAGGGAACTTGGTTACCAGGTCTGTCTAGCTCCGGAAACAATGTAGGAATCGAACTAACTTTCCAGTAGCTTGCTTGCGTGGGCATTCATTCTGAACTTTTCCTGTTCTGAGGCCTCCAGCTGTACGAAGGCAGACAATATAGGCAGGAGATATCTCGTTCTTTCTCTCGGCGCCATCATATTTGATATGTTAATCTGTCGCTTCTTCTTTACACTGTACGAATCACCTAAATTCCTGGTTGCCAAAGGCCGTCAGGACGAGGCCGTTGCCGCGGTTCAGGGTATTGCCTATCGGAATAAGGCGAAAACCTGGCTGACAACAGATATTTTGGATTAGATTGGCGGATATCCGGAAAAGATAAAGGAACAGACGCTCTCCTTGAAGCAGATTGTCGCCAGGTCTCTGTCGAAATTTTCCGTCCTGCAGATCGGGCCACTGTTCGCGACAAAGCGACTCAGGATCACCAGTATGCCCTCTGCTGCTAGTTCTGTTATACATTAACGTATAATACAGTTTAGCAATTCTTATCTGGTTTTGCTGGGCCACGATTGGCATGGGCTATACTCTGTTCGACGCGTCCCTCCCACAGTATCTAAGCACGTCAGCCTCCACATATGAGACGTATCGCAACTATGCCATCACAGGCGTCGTTGGTATCAAATATGTTGGTCGGAAGGGTACAATGTCCATCTCCACTTTGATCACAGGTATCCTCCTGTTTTGCTTTACTGCCGCAAATACCTCCAATACTCAACTGGTCTGTTCCACTCTGGAGTCTTTCTTCCAGGTGATTATATACGGTGTGTTGTATGCCTATACCCCCGAGGTCTTTCCTGCCCCAACCGAGGCACAGCCACAGGTATCGCTAGTTGTCTGAATCGGATTGCCGGACTTTATGCACCGATTGTCACGATTTATGCCGGTGATGTGAACACTAGTGCCCCCATTTATGTCTCTAGTGCGCTGTTACTGTCTCCTCCGTCGCCATGTGTCTGCTATCGATTGAGACTAGGGGTAAACAGAGTCTATAGACTACATGGGGTGTTTAGGTCCCTTCGCACAGGGGACGGAGAAGTGAAGCCATTTGTTGGATAATATGATCTAACGTATACTGCTCTATGACCCCTCTCTGCTGTCTACATGCTCACTTCTGTCAATGAAGCTAGTGAAGTTTTCATGTCATGTTTAAGAAGTTTGTATGCCACCTAGTCTAGGTGAAATCCTACAAGAAACGCGAGGACAATTTCCACATGTTGGCTTGTTTCGAAGAAATCCAGATCTTCCTATCAAATCGGGCCTGTACCCAAATAGCGGCCATGCCTCTTCCACTAATGATCTTAACCACTCTGATAATAATCTGCAGTCGTGCCGCCAGTGTTAAAGTGCAGTACGGCCATTCATACCAATCAACCACTCTGCCCCGGAGGATCCTGATCAATCTGAAACTAACGTACGAATTACTGCGCTGTGGGAATCAGCTAGACGCAGCCAATCTCAACTTCAGCCCACCTGAGACCAGATCTGCTGGCGTCATTGTAGTTTCACGTCCTGTAAAGCCGCGACACCGGTTCCAATGTTGGCAGATGATGGTTGTATTGCTAGCAACCAATAGATCATGGCTATGGCTATAGCGACTCTGCAAGGGGAGCTTACTGAGTCATGGTCACTGCACTATATCAGTGATGCTATTATCTCTTTGTCGACTGTTTCAGTTATATCGTAGGAACATCTGTTGTGTTCCACAGCATGACACTTGTCTTACCTACCTCGATCGATACACCTCGGCTGAGATCGAATAAATCGGGATCCGTACTACATAATCTATAGCCAGAGAGGATGACCGCTAAATTACTGTAGAGCTTGCACGACGCTGCACCATTGCGACTGGGATATATAGTTTTTGGCAGGGTTACTCGATGACACAGATGTAGATCATCCTTAGCATGCTTTGAAAAAAATTCTAGAAGCATAGAAGGAGACCCTCCAACTGGTATTTGGGATGGATGATATGTCACTCGCTTCGGTATTAGTCAATGATCTGGGGTAAGAGGCCACCTTGGCTGCATGGTCACGCCGCAGGACCTCTCAGACAGCTCGAGTAGTTAAAGTGGTGCACAACATCGCTACCGATTGTTCTGGTACCGTCAACGACTAGGACTTCCAGTTGAAAGGCTGGACAAATTCGCACCCTCGTACTTGATAAATAAGAAAGGGTCACGCCGAGAAGAGGCAGGGCTTCACCCCTTATCGTCGACACACCTTGGCAAATATAGATCGAGTCCAAGGTCGTATTCGGCATTCGGATCTCGGCAAGTCCCGTCTTAGCAAGAAGACATGAGTTAAACCCCTTTGGACGAGGACTTCGTGTTCGGGACTTGAGGAAAGCCAATTAATTTGGGCTTCGAAGGCTTAAATCGGTACTATCGCTCAGGTCTGAGGCGGGTTTGGTGGAGATTATGTTATGTTGTCTTATTTACTGTGGGAAGCATCTAGATTCCCAGACTATCTATTCGGGTTGCAACCTTGCAAGATATATTTTTATTTTTTGATGACAATCCTTTCATATTTTCCGAGAGTTAATTTCCACTCGGGAAAGCCATCTCAGAGCGCGGCTGTTGAACAATGACAGAATATACCTCTTCATTAAAGAGTTCATAGTGCGAGCAAATATATTTACGGGAATTATTTATTTGTTTGCTACAGCCCGCCGTCTCGATGACGGTCTAAGCGGTGTTGGGTAATATCACGATCGACCTGCTGGCCTTTTGATGTCCATACCTTTAGGCGTCATCTCGGGCAGTCCTTTGCTAAGGGCAGACTGGCTGCTAAGTTAAAGGGCACACGGACTTTACCGTAGTGGGCTATTGAGATACAGCCGAGGTTGCAAGTCCGGTATAATGCGCGCACGGTCTAGACCACTCAGGATCCCTACAACGGAGCGCAATGCCCCCTCCCTCGATGCTACGTGATGCACGACCTAGGAACTAACTTTTGTATTTGAAAGATGCCAACAAAAGGGGGGCGACCAGTAGAATCAAGGCAACCTGATACTTGATCATCCACCGACAGCGGATCAGGGGGGCGCGTACAAGGCGCAACTAAGAGAAAAGTTGAACAGCAGGGAGATATAATGCGGATGATTACGATATTCACACGAGGCTCTTGATGGCGAGGCATTACTGACACTACGTAACTACCCCTTTAATCTCCAGGGCATTTCTCCCTTTACTTACAAATCCTGTACGTAAGGTCTATGCAGCAAGAGGCTTTGAGTCGACTGATTAGCGGCCATTTCCGCATCTACAGTCCGCACTAAAGTTGACGGGGTGCTGCAGCCTGTCCGTTGGAGATGATCGACCAGCTGCCGGTCGTTTTCCACGAACATGCTATCTGAACCACCAACCAGTCTCGAAAGGAACTGCAGATACTGGCGTGAACTTGAGACAGGGACCGAATATAATCGCGACTATGTTTGATCATGAGAAGGTGCTGCGGCCTGCAGCAACTCTCATTTTGCATAGTGACCCACCTCCGGTGGAGAATCCCGCATTTTCTAGAGAATATTTGCCTAGTATTATCTAGTCTGTCAAATCAATGGAATATAAGGAGTTCTTCCTTGGGTTGCTTATCTCGCTTGTGGTCAATACCTAAAAGTCTCCTGCAGGAGCTGATCACACCTGGAAATAATGGGGGCTTGTGGGTATAGTACTAGCGGGCATGATTGGATCAAGAGGCAAACGGGATCCTTTCGAATATAGACTACTGTATTACGACAGATCGATGGGCCCTACTCCGCACCTCGTGGCAAATTCTCATGGGTATATAAACTATTCTTCGTTTAGATAGCCCGTACCACGTAGAGCCAACCGAATAATTAGATCCGGGGGCAGCAATGTTACCCTGAGTGTTCTAATTCATGAGGTACTTGACCAAAGGGAAGATTTTTTTTTCTTCCAAAAGGGATTGAGGGTGGTTAGAGTTATTGGAACTTAAATAAGAGCACAAAGAGGTGGGTGAAGCCTTCTAAGTCTGAAACAAGGATAAGCGCAGGATGAGATCGCCTTGTTAATCTTATACATGGAGAGAGACGAAAGGTTTCGCTACTGGGTAGAAGGGCTTGGATTCTCCTTTTTTTTTTCTTCCCACATTAGTGAGACCAGGCCAGGGCTTGTCAATGCCGATCTCACGCCATCAAGAGCGGTTTGAGGTCTAGGGCTTACCGCTAGCCATTGCCCTAGTTTCACTCGTTCCGGAGTTCATCTTTGGTTCTCTTCCGAGATTTCCACGAGGTTGGGAGTGATGAAGTAAGAAAGGGGATCTCGTAGATCAGAAGAAAGACATGGTTCAATAGCGATAGGCTTAAAAATAAGAATTAAGAAAAAACAGAAGAAAAAAGAGGGGAGAAGAAAAAACTCTATACCCAAGTCCCGACAAATTCTAAAATAAATAGCGCATAGAAGCGGGAGGGTTGAATGAAGGGGGGATATGGAGTCGGCCATGATCGTATTATTCAGGTCTCCACCGCAATCAACGGCTTTTGTCGATTTCTTTTCGCCCCAGTAGCCAATCTTTCGCAACCATAACCCATAATCGACGGCGTCGGACGAGATTTTCCGATTCGAAGTCGAGAACACGTGCCAAGAAACCCTAAAAGGCGTTCGCCAAAACCTTCCCTTGGCATCGTCTCCTCCAAATCCAATCCATGGCTTTTCTGAGGCTTTCCAATCCTTTCGAATTGTCGATTACCAAGGCTGATGGTATTTTGAATCCACATTAACCAGAAAAAAAAAATGGAAAACCATCTCTGACCTTGTGAAGATATGTATGCCGGGAGGTGAAGGGGAGTACCGGAAGTGGAGCGAGAACCGTGATCTGCTGGCGTCTGACAGACTGACAGAAGGTACACGCTCTCTATATCTCTTTTTATTATATACCTTATGCAGACAGTTCGGACAATTCATGCACGGGGAAGACAGTGGATTCTGAATTGGTCGTGCGCCGGGGGGGAGGGGGTCAAACTTTGGCCCAGTTTCACCAACTTTTGAGAAATAAAATTACATGAAGCGAGGATGGGGGCGTCCCAATGACCCAAGATCTTGGTTAGCTCCAGGCACAAGGATCATCATGGCTAAAGCTGTAAAGCTGAGGGACCACCTAAGAACCCCCGATTGTTTGGCTAAACACATGGTTCCGTGGCCCACTTTCCCGAACGGAGCAATTGGATGGCATCCAATAAGACTTCGGCTTCAGGCCAATCGTAGCCGGTCAGGAGGGTTGGTTGCTTTGGTTGGGGTCTTGTTGGTATCGTGTGCGACGCTGCACGCTCACTGAAATTTATTACTCTGCAAACCTCGACGTCGGCATCTCTTTCGAAAAGAAACAAAAACCTCCGTGAACTGAAACTGACCCCCATAATCGTAAAAGAAAGACCCATCCCCACTGCTGACAGGCGAAACACTTCGATCTCACAGTATCATGGCTCCTACCCCGGAGGATGCCGTCTTCGCAATTTCCGCCCAGGCAACCCTGCTGGGAAACCGTATATCTGTGCGGATGCTAGACTACCTAAGCACCGTCCATGACATCCCGGATGGCTTTGGCGATCTCTCCAAAGTCTTTCTCGATACCTGTCGTTCCCTATGGACCATTGAAGCTGGCCTCAGCGAGTCGACCACGGCCAAGCGACCGCTTCCCCGGATCATCGTACAAGAGGTGGAGAAGAAGTTCACCGAGGCATACCGAGACTTTCAGCACCTGGACCGCATTGTGACCAAGCTGATCCAGTACGAGCACCGTGGGACATTTGGAAAGTTACAAAAAGGATGGAATCGGCCGAGCAATGAGTTGCACAGAATCCGCGAGTCGCTCAAGAAGACAATGGAGGCGTTGCAGATCAGTGTCCTGGCGTTCCACTGGTCTCTCGGTGATACAAAGCCGGAGGAATCTGTTGGAGTTGGATACGCAGGACTTGCAGCAGCCCTCGATCGGATGGCGAAAGGCAGATCAGTGACGGGAATCAACAAGGCGAAGTCTCTCGAACGGGGTATGGCTGAGATGAAGCAGCCGTCCCAGGCTGTGAAGATCGCGCCTGCGGGTCCTCCTCCGTCGATCCCAGTCCCTCCTGTACCGCCGAAGCCATCATCTAGCCAGGACGATGTTGGCAAAGATACTGGCGCGGGGAGCTCACATAGAGCCCCCGTCGACTCAATGCCGGAGACTCTGTCATCTGTCTTATCCCTAGACTCCCTCTCAATATCCACAGACCGGGACTTGGATTTATCTCATATCAGAAGTCATATCACAACGACCAAAGCCGAAGACCGTCAACGGCTCCAGAGCTCGTCAGCGTCCACACTCGCCCAAGAAGGGGAGACGGATCATACCTCTTTCCTACCGGGTATATCAACCTACCGGAAGCGTGACTTACCTAACATGCCGCGTCGAACGCCTAGCAATACGAGTGCTGCAAGCGTGGGCCATTTGCAGAGCGCTTTGGTATCCGCGGTTCGGGCGAGAAACCATCAGTTAATGGAACAACTATTGGATAGTGGCGTATCCCCGGATATGGGAGAGAATACTCATCCGCTTAATGAAGCTATACTTCATCGCGATATTGAGGGCATGCGGCTCCTCCTTGCCTTTGGAGCCAACCCGAATGCGCCAGACCGAGACGGAAAGACACCTCTCTTCTCGGCTGTGGAAGGATCGTTCATGGATGGCGCCACAATGTTATTGAAGTACCGCGCCGATCCAAGCTTCATGGCTGGGTCAGAGCTGGAATCCCCCCTCGGATTGTCTATCCTGAGCCTGAAGACTGGTCTCGTCCATCTCATCCTTGCACATGGGGGAGACCCCAACCACGAGATGAGAAATAGGAGCACGGTCCTTATTGAGGCCATCCGGAAGAGAGCCCCCCAGCGACTCGTCGATCTGCTCCTGGATGCCGGTGCAGATCCGAATTTGAAGAACAGGGAAGGAAAATCGGCTTTATTTGAAGCAGTGCAGGCCGACCAAGTGACCATTGTGACAACGCTGTTGGATCATGGAGCGAATCCCAATCTCCCTGGACCGGAGCATGTACTCTGGTCAGCCATCTATCGCCCGGCATGTCTACGGATCCTGATGGCTCGTGGTGCAGACGTGCGAAAGGCCCCTGGTATTATGGAGCAGGCAACTAGCATCAACAACATCGATTCTGTGCGGATCCTCCTTCACGCGGGCGTTGATCCCAACTCCAAAAAGGATGGAATTTATACGCCGCTGTGCTCCGCCATTCGCGACAACCGCGGGGACATCTTCGCCCTATTGCTAGCCAACGGGGCCAATCCCAACGTCATGGCATCCGAATATCCCGCCTGGAAGTGCGTGACGCACTTCCGGACGCATCTCTTGCCCGACCTCGTCGACGCGGGCGCAGACCTCCACCAACCGCCCGGCATCGTGGAGATGGCGGTGCAGATGAACAACGCGGAGGCCGTACAATGGCTCTTGGAGCATGGAGGTGCGAACCCAAACGACCGGAATGCACAAGGGCATACCGCTCTCACGACCGCGATTCGAGATGACCGCGCCGATTTGCTGACTTTCCTTCTGGCGCATGGGGCGGACCCCAACCAGCGTGGCCAGGACTGGCCGGTTTGTATGGCGGTCCGGTCCCCCACGATCTTGCAGCAACTTCTCCCCGCCGTGACCGACCTGTCGGCGCATAAGGGGGTCATGGAACTGGCCGTCATTGCAAATCAACTCGACAGTATCAAGTTGTTGTTAGCTGCCGGGGCCAGCGTGGAGTACAAGAACGGCGGAGTGTTCTCGCCCCTGACGACCGCGCTGCGCGAGGGCCACCAGGATATTGTGCGATTCTTGCTCGATGAGGCCGGAGCAGACCCTAACGCACCTGGTGAGCATCTTCCCATCGTTAAAGCGGTGCGCCGATGTATGGATGGGGACTTTACCATGATCGAATTGCTTCTCGAGAAGGGCGCAGATCCGAACAAGACCTACCGCGACTGGAACGCGGTCATGCAAGCCATTGAGAACCGAGATCTTAGGCTCCTTCGCGTTCTCATCGAGAAAGGAGGCGGTGTGGATCTGGGGAAGCGAGATGAAACTGGCAAAACCGTGATGGAAATGGTGAATGCCTCTGGCTGGAGCGAAGCGACGCAGCTCCTGCTTGACAATGAGCGCTCATGAGAGCGGATTTACACGATGAGATACCTTCCTAAGCTATTTCTTTCCCTTTCCTTTGCTTCCTATTTTTCTTTTTACCTACCGAGAGACGGGTCTCTGCCAGTAGATCTTTTGAAACCCATAACCCAGTGGTGGAAGTCCCAGTCAGGGAGGGTTGCTCAATAATGGCAGTCTATACGAAGTCCTGACTTTTTTCGGACGATGCCATCACATTGTATATAATTTAATGTTGATGTTCTTATGTCGCGGGCCTCCAGCGCACGAAGGTGCCACATGTATATGAGACTGTGATAAATAATCTAATTCACAAGGTCCTTAGTTCGTATCGCTTGTCCGAGCATTTCTATGCTCAGCTCTACGAGGGAGAAGAGCCCGTGCTAATACAAAAGAGTAATTTAGTAGGTATCTCCCCGCCTTGGTTTTTTTTCGAATAGTCGAGGGCATATAAGCCCTCGATGAACATCTAGCACTGGCCGCTATGGTAAATATAACTCTGGCCAAGATTTTTTACTACAGTGGACCCAGATCATCGGACAACAGAGAGATCCACTCCATGATTCATGCTTCTACTCGAAGCTACAGGATCGTGCAAAGCCCAACTGCCGCGAGTGTGGCAAGATAGCAGAAAGAAACATAGAACGACCGACCAGCTGCACCTGTTTGTGTGGGACTTGGTGTACTTGAGGAAGCCCCGGACCCCGTACTTGTAGCGGTGCTGGTCGTCGAACCCCCAGAGGTGTCCGTCTCGTTAGAGAACTTTGATACGGATGTAACACTGTTCTCTTCCACCTTACCTGACAGCCCGATGTCAAACGGTGGTTTGGTTGAGTTTCCAAACCCACAGTTTTGGATAGTCTTCCAACCATCCGTATCCATGATATCACTATGCCCAGTGGTAAGCAACATACTGTTTCCGATTTTGGTTTCATTGCCATCGTCGTCCAATTCAACGATACGGGAATCGCCAAGGCTCCAATAGCTGTAGGGATAGAAATGCCTATTCCAGTAGTAGGCGAGAGCGCAGTTCCAGGTGCAAGAAAAGTCCGAGGGAAGAACACCACTTTGAGTAAGGTAGCAGTTACTGCCATCCCTGATTGACCGTTAGTGGAGGAGGTACACTAGGATAGACACTCTTGGTGACAACATACTCCTCTTTCGCACAGGACCGCATCAAATGGTACTCCAAAATGTGCCCGATGGTCTGGACGGGCACATTCTCGGTTCCTTCCTTGCCCAGAAAACCCAAGGAACTCACTGCGGCGTCGTCGCGCTCTGTGCATGCCACTCTGACGTTTGCAATATACTTAGTCAAGGACGAATGACAGGCGGCAGTGCAGGTCTGGGTGAAGTTCTCCGGTTCCATGTCGTCTAAGAAGTGGCGTTCTTCATTTGCATTCACCAGCTGAAGCAAGTAAGAATCGCAAGCGATATCCGCGCTGTATGCATCCTTACACCTTTGAGAGGTAGTACTCGCCAAGTTATTCGTCGTGTAGTTCCAGTGTTTGGTGGTGGCGTCTAGGCTGAATGCTCGCGAGAGTGAGACAAACAGAAGCCCTGCAAGGAGCGAGTATACTTGGTGCATGCTGAGTTCGACAAATAAGGGTTATTTATTAAACGAAAGAATGGGAATCGTAATGAGCGTCGACAAAAGAATGACTGGGTTCAGACGAAGGGCTCACCATCAAGCCAACACAACCTGGACAAGCGACCACCAACGGTCCTCAGCCTTTTCAACCTGCAGTACTTATAATCTTGCCCTTCATAACCACCGCAGCCAACGTAACATCGCGTAGAATTAGCAACAGGTCGTCGGCTTGGCATCCAGAAGGAACCTTTAGCAAAGTTGAACCCCTAATTGGTGGATGCTAGAGGAAATGAGAATCTTTTCATAGATACTCGAATGTTGTTACAATATGCCAAGCGGTTGTCCTTTTCTTTACACAATTTGTACAATGGCGATATGTTAGCAAGAGAGCGTAGCAGCTTGGGTGAGACTAGTGTCGATATGATTACTGAACTCCAAACTCGAACCTAAATTTTCTCCGTAATCATAGCTTAGCGCGAAAGGTCAAAGGGTCCAGCAATGATCTATTGAAAAACTAAATTTATTGATCCTCCCACGGGGATCCACAGCCGGCTATTGCGGCGTGGTCCCATACGAGCCAGAATCATGTCTAGGCTAATTTATCTATATAGGCTTAGACCAATACGGACTAGACAATCTAATACATATGGGGCTAATGACAAAGGGCCATTCTTTTGACCTTCAAATCATCTCCCCCCCTCCCCCTCAAGTAGCCCCTGGATCCATCAGATAGATCGGAGACTCTTTTTGGAAAGGAGGGGGCACAGCTCCAGCGCAGTAGTAGCCAGGAGAAAGAAAGGGCATTATCAACAAATTCCACATAGTTGGTCGCATCCCTCCTCCTAGTTGCCCGCTCTTTGCAAGCGAAATTGCATCGTATCTCGTGTCGACGGGGTCATCCAAGGGAGGACATAATCGCCTTTGGCCACCTCGACCAGCTGAAAGCCGCATTTACGCAAGACATTGATGGATGCCTCATTTTCGATATCGCAGTATGCCTCCAGAACATTGAATTGGGGCTTATATGTCCAAAACAGTTGTGTAAATGCTGCCAATGCTTCCGTTGCGAAGCCCAGGCCCCAGGTCGATCGGTGAAAAATCATGCCCACTTCTGGGACTGGGTCCGTTTTCCAAGTTCCGACCCAGCCGATAAAGCCTCCATGGACCAAGACATCATGCCGGTCAGTATCCCTAGTGTCACACTTGAACCGATTCACGATGCTGTCCGCCTCGATATCCTTCCGGAGCAAGACCGCATAATTCTCTCCCATTGGACTTTTGTCGAGTAACAAGCCAGACATCCATGCTCGCGAGTCTTCCACCGTTTTGCACGGACCGTGAGCGCTCCATCGGGTGGCCACTGGATCGGACCAAATGGCGTGGTACCCAGCCACATGCTCCATGGTCAGACGGACAAGCTCCAGTCGCGCTGTTTGCATTCTGAGACAGGGGGAGATAGAGAAATAGTAAGTAGATATATATGATATCTACAAGAATAGACCAGCGGAGAGTCAAGACTACCGTCAATCTCTAGGAGAGAAACAGCAGACAGAGAAAGGGCGTTCGAGAAAAGCAGAGATAATCCTTTAAAGATGGATTGGCACGTCTTACGGAATAAGTCCAATGATTAGTGACTGTTGCAGGAAGAATCCCTAATTTTTCTTTCGGGAGCCGTTTCCAGTTAAAAGGTGGCGCTTCGGGCACCGTCTTCGGCTTAGGTCACTCGTATGTATTCCTTGACAGTTCAGTGTCTCTCTGGTGGGTATTATGGGTCATTGCTTGTTTATTCAATGTGTTAGTCTATTGACAGGGTGATATCCTAATTATTAGGCAACAATATATATATGGGTGGAACTCGAGATACTACCATGAAAGAATCCCTTCCATGCTACACAGCCCAGTATGAGGGCTTATTTGCTCAGCCTCTTGGATATTTACCGTGCGGGGTTGTTCTCCGGCTTACATCTCTTCACAATATCTGAAAAGTTGTCCACTGGCTATAATGCTGTGTGATATATGATTCATCCAATGCGAGACTATTGGGGGTTGTACTCAGGGAATATACGGATCGTGATCTTACCTATCCTGAGCGAGACAAATCGGTTGCAATGTCCACCATTGCAGCCCGAGTCGGAACCGCCCTGAACCATCGATATCTTGTTGGCCATTTCTGGCAGACCTTACCACAGAGTCTGAATTGGCAGGTAGCCGGCTCTGACGAACGGGCGTGAGAACATACCACAAAGGATCAATGAGCCCACCTGTGAGGATGTTCATTAAAAGCGTTTCCAAACACCAAGTTGGAGTCAGGCGTCCTTGGATGGCCTCTTAAAATTTGAAACTCCGCAACGCAGACATTTGGTCGATCTATCGACCTATGACATCACAAAGAGCCGTGATATCTCCGTGATGGGTCTCACGTTACATGCCTTGCTGTACAGATATCAAGTGGGATCATGGGAAAGCTTTGCTCTAAAGCGGATGAAGGACGTGGCATGACCGGCAATACTTAGCCCAGGTCAAGTTCGATGATCAAAAGGACAAATTAGAGCAGGGTGCTACATGTGAAATTCTGCAACTCATTCAAGATAATAATCTAGTTGTTTGGGAAGGCTTAGTATTAAGAGCAGTGATCGTACGGCAAGTGGAAAGGGTGTATGAGAGAATTGGGCACTTTGTGTTCCAACATTCGCACAGTCAGCAGCGAACGCCTTTGCTGGCCGGAGGATACTAGAGACATACATCTCAAGGAGAAAAGGACGTGGTAACTCTGGTCTAGGTTGAATTTCTCTTAACGGTTCAATAAATGGGTTCTATCTGAATCGTCTCGGTCATAGGCTTTGGGTACCAGGGCTTACCACGCCGTTTCTCACCCGTGCCTCTGTGTTAAAAAGTGCTCGCCTTACAGTTGTTCAATGCCCAAAATTTACCTCAGTTTGGTGACATAAGGAGAATACTGCAAAATATAACATAGGATCGGCGAGAGGAGATAAAACTGAAGAAACATTAAGCTGTTCCTGGTTTTTACATATTTTGCGCCGATCATTAAGCCCATGCCGGTGGGATTGCCAATTTAAAGCGTAACTTACTCTCTGGGCTATGAAGCTCTCGTTGTATACGAAGACACCAGTTTCGGTAGCAGTCCGTTCCTCAAGGAGGGTTCATTGTGGTTCTTGGAAATCGGGAGTTCGGATAGTTAGAGTACAAAGACCACAGACTGAGTACCATCAGGAGATAGTAGGCTGAATTGTGGCCTTTGTTATTCTCAGAGTTTCTTGTAGAATGCATATTCACCATTGGATCACCTCATGATGACTTTGTTCGGCCTGGTGTAGAATGACTGCAGCTTTCTTAGTCAGAAGATCGATCTGAGCCTCTAGGCCTAGTATCCGGTTGCGTTGTGGAATACCACATGCGGCCATCTCGCCTTCTAGGCGGCTTGTTTCTTCAAGTGCCACACAGCGCCGGGCAACTTCATACACTGCCGTGCCATCCCAAGTCCCTTCCCGACGGGGCGATGCTGCGAGGATAGCAAGCGCGGCATGGCGTATTGCATGGCCCCGGCAGTCGCTGGCGATGGAATAGAGAAGAGGGACAAGGCCCATCTCTAAGGTGAATACTGGTTGTCCGTCTGGGGTAACGGCAGGTTCAGTGGGATCGCTTATCAGCATCTGTATTCGGGATAGAAGGAGCCCAAAGTCCTGTTCGAAGGGATCGGGTGCCAGCTCCCCTTTCGAGTGATCCAGTCGGAGCATTATCCTTAAAATATCGCGGTAAAGTTCCACAACAGTGGCTGCGTGTTGTTCATATGGTGAAAATGCATGGGCGTGTTGGGCAAGAAATGCTTGATAGGCGCCATCCCATCGCAGCAAGTCCGCTAGACCTTCCACTTGCAGCTGTCGAAGCTGCTCCCCACTCGCTACCATGGCTGCGGAGTATTTGCGCCGATCGCCGATATCCCCGGGCGTTGTTGCGATTTGTGTCAGCACTGTCCGGTTGACCAACCTTGTGAATTGATCGATATGGGTGAAAAGGATGTCCCTCGCCTCGCTCAGACTTGTGAATTGGTTCTGTTTTGTGGGCGAGAAATGCTGCGCGGCGTGAGCCAGATGGTGTGGGATCGCGGAAGAGACGTTTAGAAACATGTCACATTGGAATCGCAGGCGCACCAAGGTTCCCAGCATGGGATGATTAGACATCATAGTCGTGTCTGATGCATGCCATCGTTGCAGCCTAAGGCCTGTGTCTCCTACCATCCCAGATACTTGTAAGGCGCAACGCAGGTGTACGTCCGCTGCTTCGTGCCGACCTTGGAATATCTCGATGGACGATAACAGGAGACAAGCCATCAGAACAGAATCCATAGATCGGATCTGGGAACGAACCATAAATTTCATGTGGGAAAGAGCCGACAAATAGTGAACAAGAGCAGACCGTTCCCTCTTCATCATGTTGTTGCTCCGGCCACCAGGGTTAAGCGAATCGGCAAAGCTGCGATGCAAGTCCGATAGGGACATCGCCGCATATCTAACAACCGGCTCACTATAGCACATCTGGAGGATGATATGACGCCAGAAGGAGGAGGTGTCCACGTATCCGAAGAGTTGGGACACTGTATGCCGGCAAAAGTAATCGAAGGACATACCTTCGCCCGCGTCGGTAAAAGGCTGAAGGGATAAGTGGGTCTGCAATGTTCCCTTTACTTTAGACGCAGTCGATCCCGTAGGATATCCGTCACACTTGCGTCCGGTAGAGGTACACCGAGCACAGGTTGGCCGAGCTTCGTCGCATTTGATCCGCCGGATCCTACAAAAGCGTAAGCGTGCTGCTCCAAAAACACCTCTATTTATTCATGGCTTCCTTACTTGCACGTATAGCAGCCAGTGCGCACAGCAGTATGACGCCGTCTCGTCCGTTTCACTGAAAATCCAGACGCCATGGCGTGTGTTTACAAGGGGCCATAATTGGACATGCGTGTAATCAACTTCAGAAGAATATCCAGATATCGGCCCGACGTCCTACATTCGGGGCTGTGCATCCCGGGCGTTGAGAGCCTCCGATTGGCCCGCTCGTAGTTGCTAGACCAGCTAAGCCTTTTGGGGCACTGGTGGATCATAAAAAAAGAAATATTATCCATCTGTACGGAGTTATGGCTGATGAAGCTGGTAGGCATCCATCTCACACGCTTGAGCTGGACAAAACCCAAGTTAGATGTAGCTAGAGACAAATTATAAATACTGTAGAGACTCTCGACTATGACTGTTAGACGTGACTCTTCCTATATCGTGCAGCTCTGACTTTTAGTTCTAACTTGACCCAAGTTTTGATATACATCTTTCGCAGAATGTCGCCCATGAAACAATACCCGTACGACCCAAGCAAGGCCGCGGCCATTGTCTTTGCCGTTTTATACGGTATTAGTGCTATGGTGACTATAATCGAGTACTTTTGGTGGAGATGCTGGTACTGGCTGCCAATGGTGGTTGCATCCCTTAGTGCGTGCCTAACCCTATATCGCCTTCATTCTGAATATAAAACGTCATGGCGATTGAAACTAACTAGTGAACAGTGGAGGCAACTGGGTACATTTCACGCTCCTATTCGGCCTACCATGAGTACGATGAAGGTGATATGTTCAGGGAAGCTTATATGTGCCTCTGGTAATGCTAAGCGATTCTAGGGTCATTTGACGCCCAATATCTGCTAGTTTTCCTTGCTCCGACGGTGATGGCAGCAGCATGTTACATGTCGATGGTAAAGTGCCTATGTCTTGTTTCTTGTTTCGTCTTCGCATGTCCTGAGTTAACGCCGGCGTGCTAGAGTCGAATCATTATGCACGCTTGCCGGCCAGAGTATATCAATATGCGCACCCTGTGGGTGACGCCTCGGTTTATGACCCCTATCTTTGTCACCTGTGACATTCTCGCCCTGGTGATTCAATTGATCGGGGGCGTCTGTGCCATCTCCAAAACACCTTCGACCATTCGACTCGGTTATAACATCGCCAAAGCCGGCCTAATCGTTCAAATCGTCAGCTTTGGCTTCTTCATTATTATCAGCATAAGATTCCACTTTATCAGCAGAAACTCTGCGATAGTACGCTCGGAGACTAGCTGGAGACAGTTACTACTCTGCATCAACGTTTCCTGCATACTTATCTTCGTATGTATGTATCTTTCGACCAGAGCCAGAGCACTCAACTGACGTGAACCATCTAGGCCCGTTCCGTGTATCGCTTGGTCGAGTTTGGTCAAGGCGACCACGGCTACCTCAATCTGCACGAGTGGAACTACTATGTGTTTGAGGCTGCGATCATTGTACCAGCGGTTGCAATATTTAATGTCGTTCACCCAGCGAAGTATTTGATGAACACGCATTGGAAGCATTCCAAATCGGCCCGAAGTGCTGTATCTGAGGAGGAGCTGACACTGGAACAGAGATTCTAATGCAGAAAAGTTGCTATCACGCTATTCAACTGGTTTGCATTTCTAGAAACCGTGTAACCTAGGCCTACACTTGGAGCCTTCTGCGTTTAGAATCATCGTGAGTCTGCGCAGGTGTAATTTATATAGGATTTTCTCGACCTCTCTCCTCGCACAGTCTTCAGTCCCGCGTAGACGAAGGAATAGGACTAACAATTCAATTCTGGGTGGTTTGATATTGTTGCGGTAGGTATTTGCGAGCATACACCTTTTCTCTCCCTGAGTCTCTGCTTACTTTCCCGTTCCTTTTGTCCCCAAGACGACATGTCGTAAAGCCATGGAATCTAGCCGTACATAATCGACAAGATTATAGTCTCGCTCGGTACCTCCTGGCAACTGGCTGACGACTTCTATGGGCTTTGCCAGCCGGAGCTCGACATTCTTTGCACCGCTAGTGTTCCGTGGCCCACGATATGATCGCAATGTTGTCCTTGCCCGCTGCAATGGTGGCCTGCACCTCCTGACTGAGTCCCAGCCGCGGCTTGAAGAGGACCTTGGTCGATCCCGGCGCGATAGGTCGAATGCCGGCCAATTCGGTGCAATATTCATAGATGGGCACGGCACACTGGACCACGCATGGCAGTCGGACCGCTGTCAAACATCAACCTCTTCCCAGGTGGTCAGATTGTTGGCTAACATCTTGCGCCACGAGTCCAACAGACGAGGCCAGAAGCTCTCATACACCTCGTCGCCCGCAAGCCGCAATGCCCGGAGGGCGCAGAACTGCATCATGCACGAGCATTTCGAGAAGTGTGGGTCCGTGAACGATTCAGTGAGCAGACGAGCCCGATCGTCCGGTCGCGCTGTCCAGGATATAATTGCGAAGGCCTGGCAGTGCTGCGAGTAGGATAAGTCGTCTGCGATATCGGCGGTCGAATCGGTGAAGAAGCGTCCACCGTAACAGTGCGCTCGAATGGCCTGTTGCAAAGCTAGCGCTCGTGTTTCATACTCGGTCGCATAACCCGGTCGCCCAATGTTATGCACCAGCCGCGCAACCTGTTGCAGGACATACGCGTAGAGCATGCTGCAATATGTATGCCGGTTAGATATGCGACCGGAGCTGGGCATCCCTTTGTCCGGGTACTCCTCCGTCGCACCCCAGGTGGTCACACAGTCAACATATTGCCACACATCGTCGGGGAGACCGCTGACCAGACCCAACCTGTCAATGTGCGAATCGAAGAAGTCCAGTACCCCGTCAATCCGGGGGAGGAATGAGCGCGCAAATTGGGTGCCGCCAAAGTAGAGATCGTGATCGCACACCTGGAGGGCCCAATAAAGCGAGAAGCCGGTAATGAGCTGCGGGACATGCGACTGGAAACGGGACTGTGTGAGACCCTCGAAGGTGGCTGAAGCAGCAAAATTGATCATCACTTGTCGCATCAATCCATCGTCTCTGGAGAGAAGGTAATGGAACAATCCGACTGCGCGACTGCCGCCGGAGTATCTGTGCGGCAATGTTAGCCCTGTGCAAGCCTCCTCCACCGAAACGGTGGGCAATTCGCTTACTGAAGTTGTTCATAGACAGGACAATCCGAGAAGCCGTCGATCATGCAGTTTCGCATGGTTCGAATCAAGACATCCCATTTTGTCGACTGGCTTGGTCGCCAGGCTCGGCCCATCTGGCCTTCACGGCGAGAGGAGAATCCACCTTTGTAACCATACCCATGACCTCGAAATTAACATAGTACGAGTTGCAAACTAGTTTCAGACGCCACTGCATCAAGGAAACCCTCCACATCGATACCAAACGTCTTGATATAGCGAAAGATCTGGCGGAACCAGTCGCATTCCGGAAGGTTGTAATATTCAAAGTACCCAAAGGCAATCGATGCAGGGAACGAGATAATACAGGCCCCCAACGAAATCGCCTTGGGATCGAGAAAGTATTCCGCGGATCTGGCAATGTTCAATGCCATGCCATGCATCTCCTGAATGTCACAGGGGAATGGGGGTAGCGAAATGTGGGCGCCATGGGGAGCATTCGTCACACAACTCTCGTATACCATGCCAATGTTGCTAAAGAGGAGAACGTGAGATGTCCAATACAGCAAGTGGATATGGCCTGTGTCATGGTCGGGGAAACCAATACATGTCGGAGGACTCCTCTCATTTGGGGATACTGAGGGAAGCCTCGATGGCTGCTCCCAATGCCCCTTGCTGGGGTGATCGGTCATATATGTCTCATACCAGGCGTATAGCCGTTGGGCTAGATACATATACCTCTCGCAAACTTCGTGTAACCTTGCTAAACTTTGGGAAATATCCGATGTGACGTTGACGGAGTCCATTGCTTCCAGTAGAGCCGGGATCTCGGCCATCAAGTCGAATAAGTATTGCTTCGGTTGTTTCTTACCCTTTCTCCATGGGATAGATGTCCATTCTGGTGTCCCAAGGTATGTGGGCTTTCGTGTTCCAATACTGTGAATTATCTAGAATCATTGGGTTAGCCGTTGGGGCCCGATAGTGGTAGGAAAGAGCTTACTGCGGAGAGGCGCAACCCATTAAACAGTCTATGTCTCGCCTCAGACCATTCCATCTCGAGCCCTTGAGAGTGTACCAGCGACATAGCGCCGTGCGTATGACTCGCCCAGCCCAGCCCTCTGTTCGATGATCCTTCTAGAATCTATGCCTAATCTAAGCACGAATTTCATCCAGTTAGGGGGGGAGGGGGGGGGGGGGGGGGCTACCTCGTAGATAGCCAAGAACATCATGCTTGCTAGAGCCTCGTCTCGGAGACCCAAGGCTCTGTTCAGGATGGTTTTGCGAAGATGCCTTAAGGACTGCGAATATGATTCGGCACTCAGCCGGGTCAATCGAGGGTCATTGGAGACACGACCCATCCTGGCCGTTCCCAGTGCGAGCAAGGCCGCTCTTAAACTTGGCTCCTCGACATCAAGCTCCGGGGTAAGCCACATCCAATCTATGTAGCTTGACTTTCCAAAAACATCCAGCCCTGCCTGGATCACGTTGTGGAAATAGGAGCTACAGTAATACGCAACCGCCGAACGTTGAAGGCTCGGAGCCTCAGAAGATAGACCACTGCTACACGTACGGTTTGCGACTCGATCGCTCGGACGCTTGTCAATTTCTTGACGGTCGGATTGAGCTTCAGTGTCGGAACTACACCTTGAAGCCGCTCTCCTGCTGTCATGATAGGATACAAGGATGAATTTGGCCTCACGCACGTAACCTGGACAGGAAGCGTTTCGCGACAAACATTGTCCGCAGGACGGTCGTCGCTCATCACACTATATTCGCTGCTCAGTAACACTGAAATAGACTCGGGATTAAATAGCAACGTACACGTTTCTTGCGCTTCCGACACGCGTGGCACCCTTTGGACCCTCCAACAATTCGTGCCATTACTTTTCTAGTAACAAAATGCGCTTTGGGTGCTGATAAAATATTTCAGGACCTCAACGCCATAGGGAGGAAGATCATTTTATCTGCCTGGATCACGCTGTGGGACTCTGGGGTGAAATACGAGGTCAACCCACCGGCACCAATGATACGGTTCAAACAGGATCCGTAGACAGCGCATTATATTTCCTATATGAGTCTAGTTGGGCATATTAGTAAGAGTGGTAGGTGCTCTACCGGAAAAGATGTACCACAGGCACTTGCTTACCTTGATGTTCACCTAAACTTACGCCAGCTCCCGTGGTATATGAGCCACACAGAATGTTTGCTTGTAAGCGCAAAAGGTTTCTTGATTTAGTAGCCAGGATGATATTATGTTGCCTGCTGCTCAGGTATCCTGCGGCTGAGCTTAACTCACCTCGAGCAAGGCACAACGAATAAGGCTCAGAAGGTATTCTAAACTTGGTGCCTTGAGATGATGGGTCCCAGGTGGTATAAAGGGACGATGGATCGCACCTCTAGAAGCAGGAACGGAGATTCGTACATACATTTTGCCTCACATTGGCCCCATAATAGCAGTTAACCTGAAATTGTACTACGCACTTACGTGACTTAATCATGCCTACTGTCGCATTTCCTACTTCCACAGCCATAGCTGAAAGGGTTCGAAAGGTATACAACACGTTGGGGTTCAAAAAAGGCTATAACTTCACTTTATGTATGTCAAAGCTGGCTATCGCCTGAACCAAAGCAGTTACAAGAGGCTCACTGTGATTCAGTCTTTATCTTTGCGGGGGCATGGATGGGATTCACCCTTGCTCGCCTGCAATACTTAGACTTCTCAACGTTCTGCAAAAATGCAGCCCCGGGGGAATGTTTTTACTACAAGGGATTGGGATACGTTGGGCTGTACCTGCATCTCGGCTGCATTCTTCGTATGTCTACTCACCAGGACCACGTTATATCTAAACAAGGACTCACGTCAACGCAGCGGCCGCCTTCCTTGCCTTCTTCCAGTTTATACCAGCCATTAGGTACAAGGCTATCCTATTCCACCGGGTCAATGGCTACATCGTAATCCTCCTTGTCCTAATCTCTAATGCTGGGGCCTTGATCATCGCAAGACACTCGTTCGGTGGACTCATGCCTACGCAGGCTGCCGTGGGTCTCCTGGTAATTCTCTCAACGGCAGCGATTGGCATGGCGTATTACAACGTCAAGCGACTACAGCTGGAACAACATCGAGCTTGGATGCTGCGGACATTCTTCTATGTAAGGCTGCCCCCACTGTAGGATATAACGTCTTCGTTTTTGTTAGTGCTCATTGATCAACAGATGGGATGCATCATCACCACCCGTGTAATCCTTATCGCATCTTCGGCTATCATCTCCATCGCACCAAAGTATTACATGGCACAACCGTGTGACAAGATTGACTACCTCTTTGGAACGGAAGTCGCACTCGCTCGATATCCCGATTGCGCCAGCTTTTACAACGGGTCTCACCCGGCCCAAAACGTTCTGGTCTTAGGTGACTTGAACGGCTCTCCGGATGAGCTTGGGACTGCGCTAAATATCAACTTTGGAATGGCGCTTTGGCTAGCGATGTTTATTCATGCTCTGGGTGTGGAAATATATGTGAGTATATCGACCGCGATTTGAAGCGTGAAGGATAATTCCAATCGCTAATCTCTTTAGCTGCAACTTACACCACGAGAATCTCAACGACTGCGTAAAATCTCCTACACTCGGCAATTGGAAGCCGGGTTTAGAGATCCCGGCAGGGCAGGACTGACGGTCGATAAATTTGGCGATAGCGAGCCTTGGGTCCCATCTATGTGATACTCTTGGAAAGCCCTCAAGATTCCACTAGATCTTTGAGCTTCGCAGGTCTGAGTTCTGAGGCCGGATGATATGAGATCAACAGATACTGCTTTCATTTTCATCCTAGCATTCGCCATGTCCCTGTTTTATACCGTTCCTTGATATTTGTTATGGACAAAGAAAATCAAATGTTCACTGGTCATTAATGTTGAATTGAAATATTAATGTACGAGGAGAGAAGTATTGATATCTTTATATATATAGCATGTCAGTCTAGCTTGGAACGAACTTTTCTACACGAAGGATAGAGACGAGAGAAATCCGAAAGCGAAAGTTGATATACTGAACAACAAATGATAACGATTCTATGGAAAAGATTCCTAAAAGGCTATTGATAGAGAAAGGCTCGAGGTACGAGTAATTGTTTCAAGACCGCCGAATCAAGGATGTCGCATGGTGCGTAGCAAGGGCAGAATGAGTACTTATCTGAGACCCGCAATGAAGGTACTGGCGCCTCACCTGCACTTAAACTATAGTATTACTAGTACTTCCCACCCTCAACGATGGCAACGGTTCCCTCATACACCTTCCTGGCGTGTAACCAGTATACCACGGTCGAGGCTCCCATGACACCAACAAACAGGACTGGAGCCCAATTGAAATTCACGGCACTCGCATCATGGAGAATGGGCCAGAAACTCCAGAACAAGGCCCACACAGCATACACCGCGGCCAGGGTATTTATTCACTGGTAGGCCAAAGCGGCCAAGCGACCACCGGCATGGTGGCAGTGGTGGGTTACAATAAACGCGCCGCAGAATAAGACAAGTAAAGGAAATAAGATACGTTGCCATGAGGGCAACAGTAGATAGTGACACCAGTGCATTGAATGCCACCGTCGAGCCTATATTGGTCAGCGACATTGCAAGCGAGAACATGAAGGTAAATATGATTGAATTGGCAGGAATGTGGAGCGTTGGGTGAACCTATACAGGTTATGTGGTCAGCGACTCTTCCAATTCGACCTGTTACTGATCAGGGATATACTTAAAACACTTACAGTCCCTAAAAAGCTAGAGAAAGGCAAGCCTTGGTCGTGCGCAAATACAAATGTCTGACGTGATTCTGAGGCCAGGCCGCTAATAGTAACCATGATGAGCAAGAGAAGAATTATGGCAACCATCACCATCGCACTAGTGGCGTTCTCCACCCCCTTGAGGAAGACATGGATGAATGGATAACTAGTGGAGGAGTCAAGGGCTTCTTGGACATCCGGCATAGTAAAGAGATATGCGAGGAGCACAGCAAATGTAGGTGGTATATTGAATACAAACGCCCATACCATCAACTGTGGTACAATGATGCTAGCATTCTCAATCTCTTCAGCTTTTCCAAAAGTTAGGTTTTAATGTCACACAGTGAGTTCTTTAAGAGGCTTACCCATGTGTGCTACCGAATCAGACGCTATTCAGGGACACCGTCAGTAGGTATTGGTATGAGAGAAAATTATCCAGACTCTCTTCTAAAACAGTAAATGACCCCGTCACCTGGCCCACCATGACTGTCCATTTTATATGTTTGGCCATCCGGCGCCGTAATCCGTGAATCCTGTGAAAACCTTTGCGGCTGATACCTTGGGAGCAACGACAAGAAGTGTGACGATAATAGAAATAAAGGCGAATAAATGACAGGTAACAAATATACCTTCTGCCAGTGGTAAATGCTTCGCAGCAAAGATGTTGAAAATGGAAACACCGACGGGGGCCGCGATGATGGGGAGAGTTGCTTGCCAGCGAGCAGGTATGTAGGCGCTATCTCCCAGATATATCAACCCTTGCACTATTATTCCAATTAGGTAGCAGGCGCGAGCTATAAAGTTTTGCCAAGTTAGGGTCGAAAACCAGCCTATCCTGCATCAGTATGGATGATGATCCCACCGGGGCTGACATAGAATGGGTTCCACACCCGCGACATAGCTAAGAAAGCCTTGATATTTCCTAGGCGCAAACTCCGACACCCACTGATGGGAAAACTTAGCTTGCGAGATGGCAACGCCTAGACTACTCACATGGTACTGGCCACCCGCGGTAGTTGCCCTAAAACAATACTTAGATTTCACGAGCGCCAGCGATGGGTTCGTTAAACTCACATAGAGGACATCTCTGCCATAGAAAGAACAATGAACGTTTGGCCGCAGTACGACCAGACAAGCGACCAAAACAGACCCGGTCGTCCGCCTGCCCTCAAGCCTTGGTTGTTTGATCTCTCTGCAAGTCAGCCAAGTATCTCGCAAGCACCTGCTTCTCACTCACATACGTCAACAATACTTCCCAGGTTCCCATAAAAAATGATGTGAAGCCAATGGTGCTGACAAGCCGGAAGTTCCTCTACAATCGTTAGTCACATAAAGCAGTTGATATCGGCGCGGTGTATACTAACCCGGAGTTCCTGCTTTTTGTCCATGCGTTGCGTATCCCTCTGATCGTTCATGTAAATCCCTTTTTAGCCTCATTCGGTATGCCTATATCGAGACATCCCCCTTGCCTCTCTCGGTTAGGACCTGCCCGGGGGGACGATCCGCTTCGATTTCCTTCAGTTCATGATGATCGCTTGCCGTCTTGTCAACGGATAATGCAGTTTGACAAGATATTAATTTCTGTTTGTCGCATGAAGGCTTGGAAGTAAAGTTGTAGGGATCTCATGTGTTGGTCGAGATCGAAAGGGGAGGTGTAGGTTACAGGTCGAACTGTCAGTCGAACTGTGCAGTCGAACCCCTAAACGGAGACCTGAGAATCGAGCGCAATCACTGCATACGTAGACCGGGTGGACAGTGTCACTTCGCCATACCGTAGCATGGGACCGTACAGGACTACAATGGGAAATTGGTTTTGGTAAATTCGGGCGGAGATTAAGTAGAGTATATTGCAAGTGATCTAATGGATGGCGTCTGGTGGCCAAGGGAAACGGCGTAGCGCCTGCACAATGTGACAATTAACATTCAGGGATCCTAGGAAAGAAAGCCTGGCCATTCCGGGATACTGGCTGTACTACATAACCTCTGGACGAAGAATATGAGAGGCATGGTGGCCAATTCTCTGGAAGCCCTTCCTTTTCGGTCATTCCAATCATGGAGAAGCTATTCCTATCGGGCACATCTGGGAGGCTTCAATGCCCCTGGGTGTATGTAAGGAGAGACAGAGTTGAAAGATGAATTTCCGTTATAGCACACCTAGCGATATGGTCGATATGCTGAGCCAGGATAAGACGGCACGGCACGGGGATCCCTTCTAGGGGAGGCGCAGTTTCTCCACTATCCCACTGTAAAGATACACCCCAGACGAAGCTGCTCTGGCTATGGCTCGATCAATCACACTATACTGTCCCATTTAACAGAAGACATCGGTCAATGTCTGGTAACACTCGGTGATCTCGAATAAATCGTTCGTCGGTACCGCTTTGACCTTCTGATCCGGCCCAGCATTTGTACACAGTATTTAGGATCCCTTGCCCTACGTGCCCTCGTTAGAAACTAGGAGTGTATATGCGTTCGTTGCCTTTAGTTTCTGAAACCATTGGATTATACGCTACCGTGGCAATAACTTGTGATTCGGTTGGGATGGCTCTTCCCTAGAGGTTACACCGCATAACCATGTCACCTTCATCTTTATTGCCGCCTTAGTCGGAGTGATCTAGTCTATCTTCATCATTGCGATTCGAATGTATCTACAACTGTGTCTCACTTCTCCACTCGGCTTCGACGACGCAGTCGCTCTGTTCGGAACGGTAGATGAATTCTTCTCAACTATAATCTTAATTGCCAAAGACTAACTAGCCATTTATTGACATACACAAAGATTGTTGGAGTACCGCAGACATCAATCATGCTTTATGCTGTTTTCCATGGCATTGGTAAGCGAGAGGAGTTACTCGCGCCTACTCGCGCCGACCTCGGGTTAAAAGTAAGTATCCATCTATTCGTGACAGCTCCGTTTTTACTGAAGGGTTGACAACGTGGCCGCCGCCTAGGGGATCTATATAGCCTGGGTTTTATATCCCATTGTTGTCTGTTCCTCCAAAGTCTCCTTAGCATTACTCATATCACGGCTCACTGTGAAGCACGCTGAGGTACAGGCAAGTTATATACTTACCGGTTTAGCCGTACTTTAGGGAGTTATCTCGGTCTTTGTGGCAGCGTTCCAATGTCAGCTCTTAAGGCCTTAGGAGTTTAGAACAGACCATTGTCACACCATGGTATAGTCTACCCTTTATTCAGATTTGATGACCTGGTGGAATGCTAACTCTGTTCACGGTTATCAAGGTTATTTGATGGACAGTGATTGAGGTTGGTAATATTTTAATTCAACTCCTGATTCCCGGTCTGATTATCATGATAATCTGGGGTCTTCAGGCGCGCATGTCGGCCAAGATTACTGTCCTGATGGCGTTCTCTCTGCAGCTCTTGTATGTGGCTAGATCTCTTTTCCGCATGCGAGCAGCCCTCGACTCACTGTATCGTGCTGCCTTCACCTAGGGTCGTCATTCCCACCATCTTCCGGTTGATACTGTTGAGACGCATGACCGACAAAGACCTCCGTGGCGATAGGACTTTCGCCATTACCAAAGCCGTGATAGTGTCCGAAGTCACGATGCACTTTTCGCTAATGGCCGCTACATTTCCCTGTCTGCGCAAGTTCCTGCAGGCCTTCGATATGAATCTGGGCGCAACCACAAATATGACCACTGACCCTGACAATAGCAACAATTCCAACGGGACTTATGCGCTCAAGCCATTAGATCCGCGAGGGGAAAGGGCCAGTGTCGAACAGTGGTCGGGGTGTAGTCGACATGATCGAAAATACCAACCGCACACCATTACAAGGATCTCGGCGGGCGAGCCTAATTCGATAGCTCCTGCAGAGGGAAATGGGAAATTACAAAGGCAACGTACGTTTGGTGAAATGGATTGAGGAAGTGTAGGGAGCGACGACAGCCAGCATGCGATGATAACACGAACGCAGCATTGGGGGGTGAAAGTGGAATCGAGAAGTACATAAGGTAAATATGCGCAGGTTGACAGCTATGGATGGTTGAAATTCCTAGAAATTTGTTTCTTTTTCTGCTACTATATCCTTTTTTTCTTTCGTACAACAAGCATCAGTTGAGGTCGTCCGGCTTCATAAAGGCTTAAGTTGACAGACTAGACAGTATATATCTTCACTTATTTCTTTGAAGACTTCTAGCTGCCTTCCTGTGGATGAAAAAGATTCTATGTCTGCTACTGACATTTCAATGGCTAAATGAGGTGATTGTAGTGGACTTTGCCTCGTTGTGATGGCCTTTCTGCCATGCTTCGAGTAGCGCACCCCGAAGCCATTGCTGAAGACTTCTCGGATGGCCTCCAGAGGCATGCCCTTGCATTCCGGGAAGAATAGCAGAACGAATACCCAACCAAAGAAACAGATACCCGTGTAGAAGCCAAATGCACCGCTCGGTGTCATGCCCTTCATCATGGAGAGGAAGGTCGAGGCTATGATAATGTTGGTGCTCCAGCAAGTAACCGTATTCTAAGTGCTGTGTTAGTCGTACGGAATATACAGATGGTGAATCATGCTCAAAAAGGAAAGAGAGGAACATACCATCATCGTTCCAATAGCTCGCACCTCGAGTGGAATCAGCTCGGTTCCAATCCACGCAATAGTCGCGACACCGGAAGAATAACAGGCCACATAGCAGATAATGGTGACAAGGACCACTGTCCCGGGCCAGCCAACTGCGTCACTTTCCACTTTTAAGGTCTTCAAGTTGACTGGAATGTAGTGGAACGCTACGGCCGTGATCAGCATGCAGATAGACATGCCGAGAACGGTCGTCGTTAATATAATGCGTCTTCCGAATCTGTCCACCAACAAGAGGTTGACTATCGAGAAGACGAAATTAGTTCCTGACACAGTGATGCCCACAGCTGTGGGGTTGTTGAATCCAACAATGGAGAACAGTGTGGAGGCGTAATACATCAAGGTGTTGAAGCCTCCCAGCTGACTGATCGCCATAACCACACACGCAGTCAGCACGGCACGGCCAGTTGCAGGGGTGGTGAAGACACGTTTAACTGTTACCCAAAGCGCTTCATCGGATAATCCAGTGGTGGCTTCCTGAAGTGACAGTTCGATTGATTGAATCTTGGCCTGGCGTTGTTCTGCGGTGGATTGCGGATAGATGCGTCGGAGCACAGCGTCGGCGCCCGCATTATCACCGTGTGAGACTAGTTGTCGAGGCGACTCGGGGCAAAGAAAGAGAAGGACGCCCAGGGCAAGGGGTGGTACAGCACCAATACCGACGGTCGCTCGCCATGCTTCCCCTTCGACCTGGGCAAACCCGGCACCGATCGCGCTGGCCAGCAACTGACCAAAGGTAACGCTCATGTTGTTGAAGGCTACCATACGGCCTCGATATTGAGCCGGTGCTATTTCACCGACTGTAGATGGGTTAGCATGTCCCAATAACACCATCAAATTGAGTCCATGAACATACTGTACAGAGGGACAACCATGGCAGCGCTTCCGACGCCGAGACCGACAACAAACCGTCCAACCGCGAACTGGGCCACCGAGTAGGAACATGTCTGAAGAACAGTTCCCAGCACAAACAGGATACATGCCCCCCAGATGGGCCAGCGACGGCCAAAACGATCTGCAGTAAGACCTGCCCCTACTGCACCAACCAAGGCACCGCCGCTCGTCAATGAGGTGACGAGCTCTTGCTCGCTGGAGCTCAAAGTATGCCCCAGGGACGTTCCAATTGTCACTAGCACCGAAGAAATATAGCCGGTGTCGTAGCCTATACAGGATGTTGGTTTACTCCCCAACCGAGATGTAGAAGACTTACCAAATAAAAGGCCTCCAATGGAGACAGTGACTGAGATCAGCCACGCGGCCTTGGAAGCTGCCGTGTCTTCAATACCACTCAGTTCCGAGACATCCTGGAGATGCCCCTTTTCGGCGTCTATCGTGTCGACGTGCTCCACTTGTTCCGCTTTTTCTTTCTCGTACGAATCATCCAACTGGTTTGGCGACATTGTGCAAAGCGGGCAGGCTGTGGATGGACAGGAAAGGGAAAAGTCGGCCAAACAAAGTGGGTATATGAGGGAGAAAGAGAGAAGTATTTAGAGATGGTGCTTCGATGTCAAAGCTGCATAATGGCGACCGGGGATGCATGATGCCTTTTAATCCATGGGTTGATATGCCTTTAGCTCCAGACGAATCTCGGTCCCTTCTTCTCCACTGCTCTATCTCACCCCGTGGGGTAGATAGTCCAAGACCAATCATGTCGCCTCAATGTACCCCAGGAAACACTACTAGCCTGGAGTAGAAGTCGACGATCAAGAGCCGACAGGACTCTCCCCTACAGGCGGAATAAGTTACCCTCCCGGTGCTGCCCAGACCTAACTGGCGGCATGAATCCCGCAGATAGTCGTGTTTCTCCACAGTGATGAGCGTTTCTGTAACCTTAAATCCCACCTAGAGGAATTCTGTCCAGCGGGATTTATTCCCTCTTTCTCCATTTTGCCAAGTCTCTCAGCCCAGAGTGTACGGATGTTGCAATTTTCCCCGTCCTCCAGCCATGTCGCAGCCAAGACGGCTTCCCGCAGCATCCTTTAGAGGATCTTTATTAGAAGATGAAAGGCTGTAGAATGACATCATGAAAGCCTGTCATTTCTCTTCCAAGATTGCACCAAGGGTGGAGTAACTAGTGTACACTTTAGATGGAGTATGCGATGTATAGAGTGGTCAGAATCACACCGAGCACGCGAGGAATCGCGAAGGGTGCTTGGATACTCTGTCTTGGCTTGTCTACAGCTATGAGAAAGTATACATATAATCCTAACCAGACGTACTCCTCCGCATGGGACGCGTTCTAATCCTCTCTTAACACAATTCAGGCGGTTGAATGTGCAAGTTCCTCGGCGTGGCTCTTCTCCCACGGAAAGATCTTCTCAACCGCTCGAATGAGAGCCTCGTGTTCGGGGCTGCGGACCTGAATGCTGAGCTCGAATGGGGCCGGGTGACTGATGACCCCCGTCAAGAATTCTGCCTGGACCGGGACCTCTTTCCCATCTCTGATCGCGTTGCTCATGGTGAACGCCGCCAACACTCGTGCAATAGCCAGGTAGAGATTCGCTGAAGCCAGGTGGTGTCCTGGGCAAATCCGGCGCCCAAAACCAAATGAGAGCAAGTGTGGATCATATTCGGGCGTTCGACCATCTTCCCCTAGGAAGCGCTCCGGCTTGAACTCGATGGGATCATGATATCGATTAGGATCATGAGCAAATGCCCTATCAACATATGGTATGTGAGTGGAGAGTGTTAGGGTAATATGAAGGCTCGCTCACTCACCAGATATTTGGAACCAAGATTGCGCCCTTGGGTATCAGATAGCCCTGGAACATATCATCCTCACTGGATGCGTGTGAGACCCCCAACGGGGTCACCGGGTGCCATCGGAGAACCTCCTTCACGACAGCATTGATATAAGGGAGGTTGTCACGGTCAGAGAAGCCGGGTAGACGGCCAGTGCCCACCACATGGTCAATTTCCGCCTGGGCCTTCTTCTGGACATCTGGATAGAGCGTCATGGCGAGAAAGAAGCACGCTAGCGAAGAGACGGACTATACGAATGGTTAGCTCCTGCATGGAACCCCCGTTTCAATGTGAATCGTACTGTCTCCGCGCCTCCCCCATAAAGTGATTGAGCAGACCACTTGGCCACTATTTCCTCTTCCGAGCCCAGTTCCACGTGGCCTTGTTCATGAAGCCTTGACACGTAGCTGGGTATATTGCGGTGCTGCTTCATTTGTTGTTGAACAAACGCGTAGGGCAAATCCTTCATCGCTGTTACCCTATTCTTGTACGCTTTTGCGGTTTCATGAAAGCCTCCACCAGGGAACCAGCTCGGGAGGTATTTCACTTCCTGTCATCAGCACACTTTCTCACATCGAGAGTTGCCCTCATACACATTGGGATAAAATTCACCAACCAAGCCCCGGGAAGGACCAGCTGCGAAAAGTCTTCCATCGCCTTGTCCACCAGGTCAATCAGAGGGTCACGCGCATCTGGTTCGATGATATAACCGTATCCAATCCTCAGGATGATCGAACCTGCTTCCCTAGAGAGATGGTTTAGTCCATGGGCTTGCTTTTTATATATGGGGAAAAGTTTACTTCCTGATATGCTGAATCAGGTCGTCTGGGTTTTGAAGTACCCGGAATAGCAGTCGATGGGTTTCCATATCAACAACCCTGTGATATTTTGAAATTGCAGTAACGGTGCCCATCTCCTGATGCAAAGCTTTCCGATACGCTCGAAACCGGTTCGAGTATGGGAGCAACCCCAGTGTATCCTGCCAATCGGTTCTACCATATCAGTCAGCTCCGTTTCTTTTCCTGGTCGGAGAGTGTCTTCGTCGCCGTCGTACATTTCTGCAATAGGCAGATGAGGTCTAGAGGAATGCAATCCCGACCGTTTTTCCATGAGATCGACCGCGACCTGAGATTCGTTGATGATGATAAGTGTCTGTCCGAAGATCGTGACAGAGCTAATCGGGCCTTTTCGACAAGGGCAAGTAATAAGCTAATACTCTGACATATCGCGTTTACGACTGGGATGATCGTCAAGTTACCATAAAGTTCCTTATGCTTGAGCCAATGCAACCAGTCTAGGGTGCCTGGCGGCGGTAGGTCCAACAGATTCCCGATGATAGGTTTTGAGGCCGGCCCCGGTGGGAGAGGTGCCTGTTTCTTTCGATCCCCAAGCGCCCATTGCAGAAGATAGAGGCCAGCGAGCCCCAGAAAGAGGTTGACTATGATGGACATGATGACCACAGTCTACTATGGCATCAGCGAGGACCCAGGCCTGGTTTGGGCCATCACCTGGTTCTTATGCCACCCCCTGCTGCCACCCCCTGCTGCCCTAGTGATCGAACTCAGCCACGTAAATTCCCACCATTCAGCTGAACGGGCAGTGGCAACAAACCGACAGGAGGGTTACATCCCCGCTGCAATTATTAACTATAGTGGGTCTGGGATTGGTTTACTTCAGGTGGGCCCAGTCGATCACCCTGCTTAATTTATGAAGAATGTGCATCTAGAGAACTAAGACATCAACAAGGGTGTCAGCCAGCCACAAACGGACTTGGGTGTGTTTACTTGGCTTACGTAGTGCAGCTCTTATGCTATATCCTATATTGGTACACTCAAGACCCCGCTTTGATAATGTCAGAGCCTATGGGAGCCTAAGGCAGCAACCACGTGACCTGACCACAACACCAAGGAATCTCTGTATGATAGATTTAGACCTTAAGACAATCAATCCCATTACACGTGAGCTACACCAGCTCCATCAGATAATGGTTTGAATGTTTTGCTGGCCTTCATTTTGGCGGTCTGACTGTGAATCGTACCATGGCCGAAAAAGTCTTGACCAACACCTAACCCGATTGTACCCAAGCCTTCGGCCGTAGTCAATCGTGATTTACGCGCTACGCACATGGTCTGTGCACATTCCAGTCCTCAGAATTATGTTGCAGAGGGGAGTAGTCTACGGCTTTCGCAGGCAATTTGTGCAAACCAGTCATATTCCGTACTTTTGTCAGTCTCACCTCTTTCTGCAAGAGTGGGTCACTATGTGGTCTGTTGTGTACCCACCTGCATAGATACATATTGCTCCCTTTCTTTCTTTTTTTTTCTTTTCGACCGACAGAAAATATAGAAAAGGTAGCCACGAAACTATCAATCATCAAGGAATATCCCTGGTCCCCCTACTGCCGTCCTATATTATTCTCTCCTTAGGGCCGGTCTTCAATCCGGCCATGGGGGCCTTTAACAGATGGTCAGGTAGGCTCTTCATGCTAGTCCGTATGTGGTTAGGTCTCTTTTGATCGGGGTTCAACCCTCGTCACGTTCAAGCAGCATCCCTAGGATTCTGTTCAGAAGAAATTGTAGACTTGATCACAAGAAAAGAGTAGTAGAGGAGAGCTTTAGATAACTACGGTACGTCTAATCCGATTAGTTTTCCGCAGACATCCAAGATCGACCTTGATTTAAAACACCTATGCTCCAAATCTCTCCCTTAACTCTAGTATATATTGGGATTGGGCATGTGAGCGATAACGTTGTATGCAGGACATACCATGAGGAAGAACATTACCATCCTTTAAACCCAAAAAAGATATGTGAAACTAGAGGGTAGCCAATGACTCGTGTACTGCAAAGATTCCCTAAACATAACGACTATTGGAGTTTCTATGTGCGTCGTGCGTCGAGCGTCATGAAAGTTAAAATTCCACCTGAAACTTTCTACTCTGTTAAATCTCACTGCACAATCAAGAACTAGAATAACGCTTGATGTATCCATTTGTGATATGGTGTGGTTGGCCTCTGTACCACTGACATGTCACCTGGGGAAGGCATAGACAGGCCCATCTCGCCAACCTCATATATCAAAGCTTAAACACTGCGCATCCTATTTACTGTCAACACACACCGTCTATTAACATTGCCGACATCATAGGTGTGGAAAATCATTGTTGCAATACATGGGCAATTGAAAAGAAGAAAGAAAGGAAAAAAGTAGTATGCTGTGGAAGTATAAGCAAGGTGCTGGTGGCATGGAGTGCTGTCGAAGAACGGAATGCAAGACAGGGCGAAAACGATATCTGGGGCATGACCGAACATGGGCGCTTGCTGAGTCCTGTTGGGACTACTACAACCGTAAAAGCTTTAGGAGCTGCAGCCGTATCGTATCACTGTTAATGTCGAAGACTGCCTACACAGCTTGTTGAGAGATATGATTTGGCTCATCTTTGCTCTGCTTGAGAGCACAACGGGCGTATATTTCCACTTCAATCAGACTCTTTATTATCTTGCACTCTACCCTAAAACACAGGCGACGGTTCGATGATAAACAAAGCCAGAGCAGACAATGACTCCCTCGGGAGGTGGAGTACGATCTGTTACTCCAGCTCAATGCAGTAGTCATGAAGCTCACTCGACTTTTATCCTACGTTCTCGCTACTGCTGAGAGAGGCGATCCGTGACACCACGATAAACGGACGGTTCGTTCCGACCGACGCGCATATTGGCATCCGTCCCCCAGCAATTAACTACGCGCATCATCTTTGGGGCTCTGACGCGGACCTTCCACCTGGGACGACGTATTAACCGGTCTGTTCCGACCCGTCCGACGCAAAATTGCGTTAGGGCGGCGCTCCCGTGGCTGGTTACATGTTGGCCTTCTTTTACGGCGCGAGAAGCTGTGTCGGACGGCATTTAGCGCTTGCTCTGATGAAAAGACAGGTTGTTCTGATTGGGGACCAGTTCGTGGTTGAGCGAGTAGAGGAAAAAATCGTCTATCCTTCGGGCTTCATTGCGCCCACACTACTACTCGATCTACAACTCTGCTTCACCCCACTGCTTGAAGGCCATATCCCCACGGCAATCGCCTTCAAGATACTTAGGTGCATGGGGAGGTGGCAGAATGCTAGGGTGGGCTAGCAAATAGTACATAGCCAAATAAAAATCGAACGAGTACCAAGTACCTACTTTTTTTGTATTCTGCAAAGGAGACTACGCATCTAAAATTTGTACTCATCAAAAGCGTCTATGATACGTTGAATGGCCTTCGACCTCCAGGTATCGGCCTCGATCGTAGCGTTCTCAAGGCGAATGACAAGATTGTTCGACGACGCTTTCTGATACACGGGCCATTCGACCTCAAGATCGGGAACTGCATACAGTGAGTCACCAAATGGTAGGCAGGAAGGAACCGACATACTCTGATGATTATTTGGTGATAACGTGGTTATGAAGCTAAGCCACATGCGGGTCATCAGTTGACTTGCATCTCTTAATTGCGTTTCGACGTCTTCGTCAGAAGAAGTCAGAGGAGGGATCGTGTATCCCACTCCGGCAAAGTTCCTGAACACGAAGGCGATCTCCTGAAAGTGAGCCGCTCCGAGGACCTGAGGCGACACGCCATTTGGAACCACGTCAAAGAGATAGCTATAGACGGCCGCTCCATGCTCAGCCCACATCTGAGCACTGTAGCGCTTGGGGGCGTTGACTAGGTAGTCTCCAATATAGAACGTACTGTGTCCATAGAGGCAGCCATACTGCGGACCAGGGGACATGCGAACTGTTCCCAGGTCCGCTTGAACTTCCTCCACAGGGAGTTGAAGATATCTGTTAACTATCTCGGCCAGTGTTCTTTTGGTAAGATACTTCCCCGGTCCAAACCCGGTGATCACAGCTCTGAGGTCTGCCGGTCTATTCACCGCGCCGAATGACCCTGAAGCGATGTATCCTGTTCCTTCGTTCAAGTTGGATCCGATCAGTAATGGTACTTTGACGAACTTCCCCTGCTTCAGGGCATTCGAGGGGTAGCCAGTGATAAATTTCCCGTCGATCACCGGGAAGAAGAATCTTCCCTGGAATGAAGCTTTAAGCGACTCAACCGGTGCCTGCCGTAGGCAGTCGAGGGTCTCTGTTGTAGCAGCACATCCAGTCGCGTTGAGAACATCTTGATACATCAGCTCTTGTTCGTCCAGCGGTATAAGGGCTGCCGAGCTAAGAGGGCCACCACTCTCCGCAATCGCGGCGCGGAAAAGTCGATCGTCCCGGCCACCGTATGCAAGGAGATGATATCCCACCGACAAAGCTCCACTCGACTCTCCCTGGAGAGTGACCTGAGTCGGGTCCCCGCCAAACGCCGCAATATTCTCATTGATCCAATGTAGCGCCTTTCGTTGGTCGTATAAGCCAAGGTTTGCGACCCCAAAATCATTCACAGCGCGACCAGACAGAAATCCAAAGCCAGACACTCGGTAATTAAAGCTAACTCCGATCGTGGGAGTGCCCATCTTGACCGACTCCCGGACCAGGAAGGACATGTTGTATCGCTGATCTGCGCTGCCCCCTTCTTGTAACCCGCCACCGTAGATATACACCAGGACCGGTAGCTGAGCAGAAGCGGTCACTCCAGTCGGGCGGACAACATTTATTGTTAGACAGTCCTCGTTTTCCTCATGAGGGAATCCCTCCTGGGTGTAGCCCGGCAGAGAAAGAGGTGCAGAGTGACACCAGAATCCGTACGTCTTTGCCAGCCTCGGGATCTCCCACGACTCATTCAGCGACTGGGGACTTTGGTATCGTAATTCTCCTACGGGTGGCTGGGCATATGGAATTCCAAGAAAGAAATCTTGATTGTAATGGACATTCTGTCGGCCAACTAGAGTTCCATTCCTGATCGTGACGACCGGCTCAATACTCCTGCGATCCTCCAACTGCCATGAAGGGAGTAAGAGTTGTATGGTCCAAAAGCAAGCAATGGTAGGAGACCACAGCCACATTTCCAGTTCGCACGATTGCGTTGCCGAGCGGGGAAGAGAAGACGTTGAATTAAATTTGGATCGTTTATTGATAAAATTCCTGCCAAGGAATGCAAAGAGGTCACATGGTTGGTCTGCAGTTTTTTAATAGATTTATGCAGGATGTGATCTGGACATAGAATTGGACCAAAAACAGTGGATCTGCGTAAATAGAGGAGGAAGAATCTCAATATGTAGTCCTATCTCAACAGAATCCAGAGCCTTCAAGGGCTAAAGATGTGAATCATCTAGGCAGAGAGAGGTAGCCTGATTCCAATTAACCCGAAGAAGAGACGTACATTCCTGCAATCGGCAGTCCTAGACTAAGAGTGGAACTTATTGGCTGTGAAAAGCAATCAATGCTGGATTAGTGCGACGCCACAATCAAACCGAATCACGCAATGAATCCTGGGGATGCGAAAGTGATGGAGATGGAGATATCCCCGAATACTCAATATAACAAGCTGCGTACTTCAGCCACTCATTCCCTCTTACGCCTGAAAATCCATTACTGCATGTACGTACAGTCCAAAATAAGTGAGCTGTCGAGAGAATCATGTTGTCGGGACGAGGAGCCCACTGGGCAACGATCGACTTTACTCATAGAGAGCAATAGCTATATAGCCCTACTACCAATCCACAAGGAGTCGTCAGTTTCGCCAATGCTGAAAATGTAAGATTCGGTGACCGAGCCTCGGTCCTATACGGCACTGACACAGGGGTAGTGGCTCATGCATGACGACCTCGCAGCCTTTATTAACGATCACGTAAGACGAACTGCTACCAGTGACTATCGATGCTGGATGCTAACATTGGATGGTCAAGAATCGCTTTGATAAACGATGCTGTGCCTACGGAGAAGGCTATACAGGCACACTGCGTCTTCGGAGTGCGATGGCTACTCATTTAAATACGCATTTCCAGCCAACCAAGGCTATCACCGCCGAGGAAATCACCTTCGCAACTGGTGTGACAAATTTAAATGAAACTTCCGCTTCGGTACTCTGCGATCCAGACCAGGATGATGCTACCATGCTTGGAAGACCTGTATATGGCGCTTTCTCCAGGGATCTAGCTATGAGAACCAAGTGAGCGAAGCGTAAGGATGAGGTGAACCGGAGGCTAACGTGACCTGTACCATAGCATACATTTAGAATATGTGTCTGTTGGAGATACGGAACAGATTTCGCCAGCCTGTGTGCTCGCATTTGGAGCTGGGTTTGAAGCTGCGAAAGCGCGGGGAATCAATGTCCGAGCATTGATGATTTGCAACCCGCACAATCCTCTGGGTCAGTTCTAATCGTGATGACCCCTTTGCATATAAAATCATAGAATAGAATGCGGTTGGGCAGGTCGAATGCTACTCTCGCGAGACCCTAATCGGGCTGCTATATCCCTGCGCCTCGAAGGGGATTCATTTAATCAGCGATGAGATATACGGGTTTTCCGTTTACGAACGCGAGGATCGTCAGCCAGAGACCTTCACACCTGTACGAGCAATTGATTTCAACGGAATCATTAATCCTAATCAGGTTCATGTTCTACATGGCATGTCCAAGGTTTGTGACAAAATTCCCCATACATGTCAAATAAAACACATGACAAAATGCCCTTACAGGACTTTGGTGCCGGTAGCATGAGATTAGGATGTATCATATCTGAAAATGAGGATTTTACAAAAGCAACGCGTGCCATTTGGTAAATTTGGTTCTCGTTATGACCAATTCCACTCTCAGTTGCTCATCACTCGGCATCAGTCGGTTTTCCTCACCATCCCAGTTCTCAACGGATTTGACCGCAAAGTTTCTTGAGGACCAGGATTTTGTTACGAACTTCTTACACAAGTTACATCACTGTCTGCTGCAGAGTCGCTTACTAGCAGAAGACCTTCTCGCTCGAAAAGGGATCAGCTATTCTCCGTACGGGTACGTGATTACCTTACCTAGGTTCCATATCAAGTCCGGCATTATCGTCCATCTCTCTGATAGCCTCCCAGGGATGCCGGTCTCTTTCTGTGGCTGGATTTGAGCTCTCACCTTCCCCTCCATGAAATCAATGGCGATGGGTGGGCGGCGCAACGATTACTCTCGCGCCGCTTCAGCGAGGGAAGCGTTATTATATCCACCGGGGAAGAATATCGGGCGCCAAACCCAGGGCGATTCCGCCTTGTGTTTTGCGTCGACCCAGATACTCTTAAAGAAGGAGTCGAAAGGTCTCCTTTCCTTTGTTTTTCGGAGTTAACTCTTACATACTGACAGTAAACATAGAATATCGCGCGTTCTAGCCAACTGAGGACATGGACAGAGAGCGATGATACAAAAGGCCTGGGAATAACAAAGTAAATAATTTATCCCTTATTTATTGATTATCCTTATCGATCATGAGTGGAAATGAGTCTATCTATTATACAGGGGTGCATCACACTCCCTCTGGCGCAATAAGTAGGAAACTTAAGACTAAAACTTGGCGAATAACTTTGGTCCAGTCTTCATAAGTCGAGCAACAACCACGAGCACCGTGCCGACAAGACAAAAGACTCCCCCATATATCTTCACTCCTGTAAACGAGCCATGGTCGCGTGCTAATATCGCGCCCGCGATGGGGCTCGTGACGAGACCCGGGATGGCGCCTGAGAGATACATGAGACCGTTGCGATACCCAAATTCTTTCAGTGGGGAGATTTGAGCAATAAGTGCGGGTGAGAGGGATACATAGGCTCCTGAAGAGAATCCAAATAGCGCTGCGAAGACGATACTTGGTGCATTACTCGATGCCGGAATCCAGAGGGCCAAAATCAGGATTCCTGTCATAGCACAGACGAAGATGAACACGTTATAGCGACCAAGCCTATCAGCGACGACTCCTGTTCCAAACCGTCCGAAGAAACTAGTAACTCTGTCAGCAATGAAGGAGAGTCGAGAAGCTCATACACCTACCTCGCTGCGTTGAGGATAGGGACCAAATATTGGGACAGTTCCACAGACATTCCCTGCTCAGTCGCTGAAACCACCAAGTAGTTTATGGGAATATAGACACCAAACGTAAGTATAGCATAGGCACCCATAATAGTTACCAATGGAGGTTCGCGCAAGGGACGAGAAAGATCTTGTGCGGTAATGCCCTGGGGCTGTGGGGGTAGTCTAGTCTTGACGGTCAAGTTGGCGATGACAAGTAGGAATAGTATGATAAAGGCTGCAATACGCATCGCCCATCCATATCCCACTTGGTCGATGAGATGGGTCACCATGATTGGGAAGATGACACCCCCAGTGCTAGATCCGGTCGATAAGATTCCAAAGGCAGTTGCCCTCTTCGTATCAAACCACCCGCTTACACTACTGAGGGCTAACGGCAGTCAGCACGGACATCTGCTATGCACAAGCACGAAAGAATGCTGACCTGGTTGGAAAATGGCGGCAGCGCCTATAGCACTGCAAACACCTTGAGAAAGAAGGATCTGGTAATATTCTTTTGATATAGAGGTCATCATCAGACCAAACACATGAAGAAATGTGCCAACAAAGACAATATATCGTGGGCCATATCTGTCATATAAAAATCCTATAGGTGGAGCCTGACTCCTAGTTAGCCGGTAACCTAAACTGTAGGTTAAGAATGGCTTACCGAGGCTAACATAAAGAAGACCTGAAGCGATGGTATCCAAGAGATGGTACTGGCTGAGTATTGCTTCAGTAAGTTCCTCTGGTAATATTCCTGGAAGATGCCCACGCCTTGCATGAAGATGCCGGTTAGCGATGATACCTTCAAGGTGAAAGTCCCTAGGCTTACTGTTCAACCATCCAAAGCTACAGAAGGAGGTGCACCAAGCTCCAATCACCACAGACCAGGCAAGAGCACCTCCATCAGGAGGGCGATCGATGATATCCTCCTTCGTGGACATAGTATGGCCTTCACTGTTCTTCTTTATATAAGGATTGTCAGTATTAGGACTAAATCCTGCCAATGCCTGGTTTTCAGAAAGGGGCATAGTAGTTGTCCCAAATTGTTGAGCAAATGCCAGTTGATCTAGTCTCGTCGTCTAGTATGTTTGACGGTCGGATAGGTTAGAATTAAATAGGAGCCCTTTGTTAGCATATATATACCGCGAGTTAGTGCTTCTGAAGGCCAAAAGGTCAAGGGTTGCGAGGGCCCTACTTATAACCCTATGAGTATCTTCACGGATTAAGAAAACAATATCAATTTCGGCAAATTGCGGGTCCCTCTATTCGGAGTTTAGCACAGCGCAAGACTGAGTGGGCTGACAATGCTGGTGGCTCTTCTATAAAATTAAAGAAACTGGCTATGTCGGGCCAATATCGCCGCGGTAAATACGAGCTCCCCTTTAAGTTGAACCACGAATTACAGTAAACGCATGCAAATTTCGCATAGCGCGGTACAGGCCGTGCGTTCGTCAAGAATCTATCAGTTGAACACTCCCGCGCACTTTCACCCTCATAGTGAGGTTTGGGCTCTGTTAGATGTTATAAATGAATAAGTACTAAAGTGTATAGCACATATTCGTGTTCGGTTCAAGGAGGACTGCCATGCTTCGTGCTAAGGTGCAACCGAAGATCATGGAGCATTATCAGATCAGATAGATGAATCACATTCGCCATTGCTTGCTGCTTGTGGGACTTCTGAGCAGATCTAGCAAGTACTCTGTACCCAATCAAGTCTAAGCGGCTGGAAGACCCGCTGCAATGTTAACATCGTCCGAAATCACCGACGGGCTTACGCCACTAACTCCAACTGCCGGCCTCTGAGGGTCTAGCACAAGTGTCAGGGAATCAACGAAGGCTCTAAAGCCCAAACTCTGTTACCAATGGATATGTAGATATGAATATACCGTACGTATTAGTTGTTATTGTAGCCGTATAATGGTATCGAGACAAGGTATGTCTGGTAGTTGAAACCCGAGAGTCAGAAACAGCTAAGCTATTAAAATACACACAAAACTCTACTCCCCAGCAGCTTGGATGTAGTTATAGCGATCGGTGGTAGAGATTTGTAGTCCTACGCTTGATTAGGATGACGAGTGAAGAGTTTAGCCCCCAGCTTGAGCAGATCTTCGTATACATTGGTTCTGGCTCAGGGTTCAATTGTTTCTAGGGCAATGTTTCGTCAATCCACCGCTGAAGGATACAGGAATCCAAAAAGTCAAAATTCATATTCTCATCATTGAGGAAGTCAAAGTCTGTGTTGACAGCGGTAGGTACGGGTGCCATGTCATTGTACGTCCAAGCTCCAAGGTCGGAATCAATCGCTTTGTTCGAAAGTGCACCGGCCGCCATGGATTTCAATATACCATGGCATACTGCGAGGCTGCTTCGAGCGGCGTTAAGAATGTCATCTTTTGTAGATCTACCGTCCAGCATGGCCTCTGTCTGGGCCATCGCCATACAGGTAAATAGATAGCACCTCACGTTTGTTTCACCGTAGCACATCCTATCGTGCGCATATCGGACCACCTTACGCGCATCTGCTATTAGTGGCTCTCTTCGTAAGCGGTTCCGTTTCTTAGAGTAGGTGGAACTATCATCTTCCAGCTGTGTAACAAGTTCTAGAAAGATCACTAAGGCACTTCGCGTGATAATGTCCCGAAACATGCCTCCTCCAATAAGCAGCAAGCGATGGTATGAATTATTCTCCAGGAGAGAGACCAAGTCCTGACTTGCTTCCAAGCACACTTTCATTGAGTAACTGTATAGAGGGCTCTGTTTGGCTTGGACCGCGTAAGGTAGGTGAAGGCACAGCAAAAACCGGCGATGAAGGTGGTCACACCAGCCATACCGAAATTCATTTGGTGATGGTCCATCCTCGAGTGACGCATGTTTGTCAACTAACGCTGCTACATTGCGACAAGCCGATGCCAGTTCGCTTCCAAGGGAGAGAACCTGGTCGTATGGGGGTCCCTCCTGCAGGCTATTGATGACTGTCGTAGCTACCAACCGTAATGGTACGGAATTTGCCAATAGGCATTGGAAGGAAGTCGGTGTAGGGTATGAAACTCGTTTTGTGGGCGGCTTGTGCTGATTGACCTCCTCCAGCTCATCGTCGCCAAGGTCAGATGGTGGCTGGGTTGTATATTCATTCACTGTGATTGAGGCGGACATTCCAGAGTCCAGAGCAGATTGGACGTTGATCTCCAAGATTGTGTACCAGAGACGTCTTCGAAGCTCCTTTTCAAGTAGACTCATTGGGCCTAAGCGAGTCGGATCTTGGTGCAACCCCATTTGCATAGCCATCCGTATCAAAGAACCGGAGGAAATCCAGACTAGATCTGCACCAATGCGGTTGACTTGTCGCGCCAACAGAAGCAAGCAATGGATTTGAATCCCGTCTATGGTTAAACGATCCTTTTCGAGAGGTGCCGAGAGCCATGTATGCGAGATGTGAATCCACCTTTGAGCTTTAACACGTAAGTCAAAGCGTAACGTGGAATCACAATGCAATGCAGCTGCAATAGACATGACAAGAGATATCTTCACCACAGATGATGGATGGGCCGTTTCTGGCTGTTGGGTATAGCATTCATACTCTGCTCGAAATGACGGTAGATGAAGAATTCTATAACATGACTCGAAGGTGTTGAAGTAAAGGTCGATTAACTCTTTCATCACCAGGCGATTAGGGAACGACTGATGGATGCCCGCCGGCAGTGGGCTTCGACTAGGAAGTTGCTTCTTCATGTCGCGAGCTAATTGCTTACATTGGGCCACAGCCTCCACGATTGAGCAATCGGGTTCATAGCACACCCCCCGAAAAGATTGACAAAACGGAGATGCAGAGTGGGAGACAGGCTCCAGAGTTGGTAAGCCCTTTAACTTTATAGCGCGATCAATCAGGATTCAGACGCCGTACTGACCGAGCAACAGGGTGACATACCAGAGGAATTGTGCTCATCCAATGGCCGGGACCAAAAAGCCTGGTCTTGGATACTATACCATGGACCTGACCAGAATCCGCCGGGGGAGTTGGGCAGGGAAACGAGGTATCCGGAGCTACGTTCGGCTGCTCCTCAGTGGGGACGGCAGGATTATCTGGATGATGGATTTCAAGGATCGTTCGCCCGCTATCAGCGCCGGTCCCTTGACTGGTACCCAGTGGATTTAGTATATTAGAACCATCGTTTGCCTCTTCGTGTCTTTGATGTTCTTGTAGTCCTGGGCGAGCATCATCGTATGTGCACAAATTGGTCCTGTGGGCTATACATTGAGCACAGGGGCGGTTCCGGTCACAACGAACTTTGCGACGCCGACACTCGCTGCAGGACAGCGCTGGGCGTCGGCGTTTCTTCACGGCATAAGGGGACCCAGTCATGGCAACTATTTAAGGACTTTCCGTTCGGTCGGGCAATCTGTATCGCCTTGATGCTATGAAAGGAAGATGTTGGAGTGCTGTTCTCTTGGTGGTAAGTGTCATGTCATGGTGGATAAGCCGAAGCTTTCGACCGATATCTCCGTGACCGAGCCGTTACTCCATATTGCTGATTGGAGTACATCGACTAATTAATTGGTGCTCCAGGACTCTTATCTCCGAAAGACGTAAGATTCCTTCTGTTTGGTTAGATTGTTAGGGTTCAGTGGAGTCACGGACGGACTCGGAGAAACCCCTCTGAGAGCGCCTAAAACAGGATTAGCGTGACGCTGCCTGTATGTGTTTTGCTTGATTTGTCTTGTTTGTTGTGTTTGCTTGACACCAAATGAGGAAGGAGAGCACCCAAACCCTCCAAACGATGGACCAGAAAAAGCCCTAAATCATGGCACACTCACTGGGTGGTGGACTGCACTACAGAGTAGATATGCGGTCTACAACTCTAGTTACACGTCACAATGCATGGATACTAAAAGGACCGTGCAGCACCGCATATCCGTAATCGGCAATGATATACCAAGTCGCTCTGCAGGCAATCGAAATACCACTCACAATGAACTTAGAAGTATACTAAGTCCTGTCGCTGTAGTATAGATATATCGGTTTTGCGTGAACAGCCAATTGAACAATGGCCCTATAGTAAATATCCCGCCAAGTCTGTTGCAAACTGGAGCAAATCTATATTAATATATATTTGCAGGATACCCCGGTCTTCCGCCAGCAAAGAAATAAAACATAAGCACAACACAAACAAAGTAAATATGGCGGGAGTTGGAGACACAAGACCGATCATAGCCTCAAACGGGGCTATATGCTATCACTTGTGCAGGCCATTGTGAATTTTAGCGGAGAATACGCTCACTTGCCGACTTCCGATATGCAACAGAGAGATTTATATATCAAGGACAATGCCACCCTGATCCGGAAGACAGTACAATTCTTCTGCAGGGAAAGGGGAGTTTCTGAGGTTATTAGGGACTCGTATAGCGGGATGGTTCGCATGGCTGGAGACCGAGCGGCTGATATACCTAGCGGCGGTTGTACCTTTTCGTGAGAACAGTCTCGCAGATATGTGAGATATAGACTGTTTGCTCTTGCGCTTTACCGACAGGAAGATCCGAACTTGGCCAGCTACTCTATGTGCCAAATAGAATGGGAAATTCGTCTACTGCGGCTACCCGATCCAGCCGCCGTATTCTACCAGGATCTTCCCGATGTTGGAAGCAGCAGCTTTCTAGTCGAAAAGGCTTGTGGTACAGTTGGAGTCTGTACCGCTCAACCCAACCACCAGTGAGGCTTTTCGCAGCATTCCTGCTACATATCTCTCAAGCGAGGACGACAGGCCAACTCATAGGCGATGAGGGCGCATAAACATGTAAAGGCTACGTGTAGGCTATAGTCTTTTCTTGAGCATGCCTACGATACTAAAAGGTCAAACTTGTGGTACACGTTGTAAGCGAGTAACTTCGATTAGGGAGAGGTGAAGAAAATTTTCTTCCGACTATTTTTATGCTAGAAGCACTGAGCCGAAGATCTTTTTTCTTGGCCTTGGCGTGACTGCCCTCTATCCTACATTTTTCCTACGCAGTCCGATTTAAAACTGCTGTGTTCATGAGAATTAAACGATGAATTGTTATTACGGGGAACCATGAACGTGGGTCAAACTGTTTATTTTATTTTATTCTATTTATTTTTCTGAGGGTTTGTCTCTTCGTTGTAGTTTCATTAGTTGGCCGAGATCCTCTTCAAGTGACCATCGAGCGGCTAACGTGGAAAGACTAACACTCTGGCTATCTCTCCAAGAGGCTCTAGGGGTGCCAAATGGTTCCGACACAAAGGTAAGTGATCGGAGATTTTGACAGCGATCCACGTTAGAGATTGTCTTGGCAGTTCCTACCGCTGTTTTGTCGGTCTAGAATTATATTCTATGGCTTGAAAGCGTTGGGAGTCCCTTTTGTTCGCCGGTTTTGATTGATTATATCGGACATGACGTGTCGCCTTTCCCACCGTTGATACGCGGTGCTACCAATTTAGGGCAAAAATGTAGGTACAGTACCACCTCATTGGGTTGGGCGAGAGTATCTCTTCTGTTCTGGTTTTCTCTAATATAATTTATTTTTATTTTTTATTTCCCCCCCCTCCCCCCCTTCCCGCGGCAAAAGAAATATCGTCAATCTTTTAACCGTACCCGCTAGGGATGAAATATAGCTGCGGCTCCGGCGCCTTTGTAAATGTTAGACTAGGACTATTCTGTAGAGATAATAGTAACATATAAAAAGCTCAACTAAGTCCCTGTAGCCTTTAAAAGACTAAAACTTCCATTCAATTCCCACCATGGATTATTCAATCCTGGAGGTTTTCACCGCCGAAGTTATTTATCCCCCGGCCAGCAACAATCAACCTGCAACCAACGACACCTCTGAATCGGGAGAAGGAGACCATACATTTGGAATGAACGACGGCCTGTTAGACATTATACGAAGAACATATTCTCTTCACTATCGATCGCGGACCGGCGGAGTGAACAATTCGACCACAATTACGGAAGCCGTGGCAATATGGCAAGACCTAGATAACTGGCAACCACCGAAAACCCTCCCTGAAGAGCAATATCAAGACCTATACGATTCCTACACATCGGCACTCTTTACCTGGCTCTATCTCATTCTCCATCCCGACAGTATGCGCGATGACAAGGTCCAGGCCATGGTGGAACGAGGAGTGGCATCGATGGCGGGGATTACTATCCTGGAGCTTTCACCTTTTCTTCTGGTCCCTCTATTTATTCACGGGCTTGCCAGTGTTCAAGAGAAACATCGGGACTTTATCAGTAATTTGTTCGACCAGATTGAGGACACCATCTGCGAAGATGCCGAGGTCTATCGCACGATTGTTGAACGCAGTTGGGATAACCAGGACCGGGGAATGTGCAGAAGCTGGGAGTGGATTCAATGTGGGGACAAAGGCGCCGTGGGGTGACAGTCCTCGAAACTCAACGACGGCACTCGCTTTAGGTATCCCTTTCTCTAAGCTTGGAGAAGTGGCCGCAAGCATATACCGTGCAAGGTTGACGGAGGACGCCGGCAGATATTGAGGCCAAAGAAAAAAGACAAAAAAGAACTATAAAGGACAAGGAGTATTGAAACAAAGCATGCGCGTATTTGTCATATACAAACATAATACTGTGATAGTGTGACTGTCCACCCACGCCGTAAATCTGCATAGAAAACGCTTCCCTTGCAAGAACCGACCCGTCGTAGTAAACGGCCACTGCCAAGTAATACCCGGATGACTAGCAGTAGTTGGCTAAAGTTACACTCGCTAAGGTCGTACGGTGATTATGGTAGTCTATGTTGATTAGACTACGACGGCTCATATTGGACAACATCAGTCTTGGCAGCACAGGGGTGTTCATATTAGAGACCCAATGGTATTCTCGAGATGGTGCAACCTAGTTCTTTGGTCTTACTTACAGTTGTCAAGCACTGCTGTCAAGAGAATGGAGATGAATCTGTTCGACGAGTTGCGCATAGCATGGGGAGGACATCAATCATCAGCAGAGCAGTGTAGCAAGACAGCTGTCTTGACACCTCCTTACACAGTTCATGGAACAAAGAGCCATCCCATGGCTACTAAGGAGACGGCCCACCATATAATTTGCCATGAGAAGTCCCCTTGGTTCTGTGCCACTCTACCTTTGTTAAGCAGCGACAGAAATGGGTTCAGAATTGTGACACAAGCCCTCTTCCCCTTGTCGATCACCGATACCAAGTTGGGCCGAGATTGATTCTCAAAGGTAGCAGCGAACTGGTTCTCAGCTGAATGTGACAGCTGACAGCACATCCAGCTCCAGCCGCTGTTGTTCGGTCATACTCAATTCTGCAGGAGGGCACGTTCCTTCGTAGCTTAAGATGGCCAGAGTCATTGATACATCAGGCCACGTAGAAGGTCCCATGCCCCGGATCATAGACACTAAGGAGAGACCCACGCCATCGACTCACTAGACTATCGGGAGGGATCTGTGCTTCGTCAAGATGGATCCGGACACTGACAATACTGTGCTTTCAAAATTGTTCAGCGCGCTTTCCGCGACAAGTCTCCCGTATAGTGTAAGCCTTTTGGCGCAGTGCATGGGCATGTCTTTCCGATAGTTTTCCAACGGAGGTGGTTCGGTGGAGACAATGATGGTGGTCTGAGACGCTAATATGGGCTGGCATCTCGATTGGCAATCGCCCAACCCCAATAGGTCACAACCACTCATTATTTCCGGTGGAGTGTGCAGGTAGCCCGACATGACGGGTTCATTCTATGATGATTAGTCCTAGTTCTCTCTTCTAGTTGTGCTATAAGAGGCGGTTAACGCGTATCGTGGGTGATATGTGGGCCAGCTGGATCCACTACTTTAGCCCAACCCATCCAAGGTTCTGGAACGTACTTTTGTCCCCCTAGATCGCCATGAGCAATTTTCTATGACCCCTTAGTTTAGCCCTTTCGTAGTTCGGCGCTACTAGGAGCCGGTGCCACGGTTTCATGTCACGCCTGGCAGACAACCTTGCGATACAGTTCAGTAGGCCACGAACTTTGCCATATGCTCCGGGAACTTGAGACGGCCTTGTTGTCATTCGAACTGCACTAAAGTTTCTCAGATGAATAACCCGTGCAGTATGCGTGTCATGCGTGATTTATGGAACACCTACAGATGCATGGCATTGACGGGATATCCTGCAGGCCAAGCTAACTTCTTCCTGTGCCTCCGAGTCCTAAACCTGAGCAATCATATTTCTTGACGCGGACATTTCCCTTTCGCATGAGTAGTCATGGTCTAATTACAGCTACTTGACGTTCCATCACGACCCTATAATCCAGTATGGTCACACCAATTCGATGACCCATCACACATACAATCCTCCTATACGAAACTTATGCAAGGCTAATCTCTTTGCTCGGTCTCGTGATAGAGGTCCTCAGCAAGCTCATTCACCAGTCGGCCAACTATCATTCATCCCTCAGGTTTCCTAGTCATAATAGCGAGAAGGCCACAGAACCTTTGCGCACGAACCCTCTCTAGATGATCACTTATTATATCTTGAGATGCCGATAGTAGCCTTCCGCCAATATGTTTACTTACAAGTTAGCCACAAGCCACCATGTCGACTCAATCGCCTCAGTGGCCTCAAAGTAACTCCTGTTAGCCCTGCTATCAAAGAAGAAAATTAAACTTGTGTGGAACAGGTACGGTGAGGAGTGTACCGGTTTCAGGATCACCTATAATGCGGTGACTGGGCAACGTCTGTAGCTCGGTGGGTAGTATGTGGTTTGACTGGGTTCAAGTATATCTATCTAGGTCGACCAATGACCTACAAGGCGAGACAGGATAAGTGTGTAACTGTTCCAACTCTCGCGCATGCATGCGCCCTAATACGATATGGTCTGGAATGGTTTGGCTTTCTACACCATCATATTGTCGCGGTCAGCCAATCTGGCGAGGAGATCACCCGAAGGCATGCCATATGTCTCCTAACCCCCTAGCGCAAAGTTGGAGAACAAACAAGATATTGCATATTCCCAGCTCATGACCACTTAGCACACTTTGGCTTTGACATTGAGCCTGTAGACAAGGATGCTGCTTTACTTCTGTGACCACTGGGCCCAGTCAATCCTATAATGAGAACGTGACTATATCCCAAGGCGTCTTCGCGCAAACTAGTAACAAAGTGTTAAAAGAAATTTTCGGCAAGCAGTGCTACCCCACACGTCTCCGGAATGGGGATGAATCTTGGGCATTATTCCAGCCCTCGCTACAACCAAAAGCCCTCCAGGCATGCCGGCCCAGTACAGGTACAGCAGAAACCAATAGTACCCTAGTCATTTCTACAAGAAAGCCTCCTCCCTTTGTGTGTCCCTTTTCCTATCTTATTCCCTCTTGGGCTATAGTCTTCGTAAGTATGTTGACTTTGTAGCGCATATTCCTCGAAAAAGGTACCATGTGTACGACCCACCCATCTAACGCTGAGCCTACTAGACAGGGTAACAGATAATCCTCGACTATAATATCTGTTCAATTCAGCATCCACTCGGGCAAGGTGTAACTAGTACGAGATGCTGTCCAGACACCATCCCAGTGCTCAACTATGACCAATAATAACCACCCTGGTGAGGAACACTAGCCTGCCACTAGCCTGCCACTATCCGTGTAGCTAAGACTGAGCCTTACGGATTCGTGATACCGGTTGTCATACAAACCTCACTGGCCCTAGTGACTGAAGCACAGACCACCGAGAAGAAAGTTGTAGTAGTGCAGACACCGTTTGTTGTCCAAAGGTATCGGGCTTATGACCAGTAGCATGGACTCATGAGTGCTCTGACTACATGTCTAATGCAAGTAGACTAATACGATCTTACACCACGGGTATTCATCTACTTTGTTTGGGTTTCCTTCCTACCCTTGTCGCCTTTTGTTCAAGCCTACAGGCTGGTGGAACTATCCGGCTAGTGGCCCAATGAGTGCATCGCTGACGGGAAATCTTCCATTTATCAATGTATGGTTCATTCTTTATTGTTCGAGGCTTGATTTTGGTCTTGATTTATCCGATACAAGGTAGAGATTGAGGGCCTAATGCCGCGTTACATAGTCATTCCAAGTTGTAACCGCAGCATGGTATACACAAACGTAGTACCCTTACTTCCTAGAAAGCTGAATGCCTTGAAAAAGCTACACGTGAATCTCGATGCTTTGTGTGCACATACACTCCAAACAGAGGAGTCAAGCAGGACCCACGGTGCTGTATGGCTTCTTGAAAGAAATAAAACGAGGAGCTTATTGCATCCTCAAGTACCTTAATATGTTCTTCCAGTGCTACCACGCGGCCACCTTGTTCTGTACTATATAGAGTGTGAGCTTTAGCTTGGGAAGTCTATTTCCTTACGTGTTAGATGTTGGCTCTAGGATCTCAGTAGCAACCCGACGACTCGGTTTTGAAGTAACAAATGTACATTTCAAGAGACTCGATTAGCATTTAACTTGCGTTAGAGCTATAGAGTCCGCAGTTCGTTGCGGGAAGTGGCTTTACCTCACACATGGCATTCCATCCAGACCAGTACATCTAACCCTGTGAGATATCGAGAATCTATTGAGCGGTCCCCATCTTTGGACTCTGGGTCAGTTTCACTTTAGCTTCCTGTATCATGTACAAGGGTCTAGTGACCTGGAAAACGTCTTGTCAGGAACAAATAACACCTAGAAGAATGTAAATGTGGGCCTAGCTCAGGGTAACAGATGATGAGGATATGCTTTCGAGAAAAAGTTATCTAACGCTAGAGAGAGCTCTTGGTCGAGTGAGACACTTGCTGAGATCAGAATCATGAATCGATCCCCAGAGGGATTTATCCCTCGCCCGTCGTTAGCATAAATCTGTGCCACTTGACTAAACTCCTTAAAGTACCTGTGCGCCTCCAATGGCGTACCGAGGAGACTAGATCCAAGCTTGGAGTAGCCAATTCCCTCGATTATCAATGGCCCAAACGCACTGATGTCTCCCTAGATATATAATGAACCCTATTTTAACCAAGAATACAGGTGAGGATAGATCGCATACGTTAGGAATGTTGTTAGCAATGACAAAGAGTATTAAGATCCATATCCATACTTGAGGATCTACTAGAGCCTCATGGATTTGGTAGATCTTGAACTCTTTATTAGCAAGACCCGTCTGATTTTCGGCCACTCGTTTGATGGCGACATTCTTCTCTGCGGAGGAAAGCCACTTCGCACTGTAGGACTCAGGGCAGCGAAGAGGAAGAAGGGGGCTGTCCGCCAGTAGAAATCTACCTCCGAGATATGAGATAGAATGTATGCCTGTCAGAAAACAGTTGAAGTACGGAATTGGCCACATTAAAAGTGACATTCCAATTTACAAGTTAAGCAATGTGATCATTTTTGTTGCGTCCCTCGTACGTCAATATCAATTAGCTAATGACCTAGTCTGACTCCTGTAGTTCCCCGTTCCTATCTTTGGCTCAGTCACGGTTGCCTGGCCACAATCCCCACAACCACTTGAGCAATCCCGTACATTGAGAACCAGATCCCAGTGCGAAGCGGTTTCTCGTTTCTATTGGCATTAGCACCCCTGCATATCTATCTCTAAATTCGATCTCACCTCTTGTAGAACATGGTCAACTGTAGCATCACTCTTCTCTGACATCTCAACACCGGTCTGCATAGTCTGGTATATTATGTCTCTATCGATGCTCCTGAAAAAAAAGGACTTGAATGAGACTCCCAGATCGATCCAGTGTAGGACATTGATAATGCATGTGGGAGATAAGTCTATGGCAAGGGGATCCTCCTTGCTAAATACACCATCGATTCATTACGATTTGGCCTAGGCGATGATAAGCAAAAGCATATCGTCTGCCTCCCCCACTGGCCCGCATTACCGACTAGTTAGACTGAATGACACTTAGTTGAAGCTAAAGAGATAAGAAGAGGAGATAGAAGTCGCATTCATCGACCGGACCGATCCCTCCGATGCCATCGGCTATCAAGACAGTTATTCAAGGAACACAAGGGGATATATAATGGGCGAGGAATGAACGTTTTCTTATTCTTATACTTTCTCTGTCTTTGTAAGCTACATAACACGGTTTTTGCTTTCATAGATCAATAAAGTAGTAAAGGCACCACTGGCCTTCCAAAGCATGCTATCAAACTAGTTTCCGATGCCATTGACTCGTCATCATCTGAGCTACGTCGGCTGAATTTGGAAGTAAGATTGATCCATTGCTTCTCTATAACAAACTACTGACAGTTATAGATCTGGAACAATTCCGAAGTGAGATTCAAGGAAGAGAAAGCCTGCAAATTGCTTGCGGAACGGGTTAGCAGTCAAGGTTAGACGGTGAAAACTGGGGTATGCGGCTCCACGGCATTTGAAGCACGCTTTTTGGTCGCAGCCTGTGAGAGAACGGTCTGCTACAATGCGGAATATGGTCAGACTTCTACCACATACGGGACATGATAGCTTGCTCACGATAGGGGGGGGGGGCATCTTCGCAGACGCTCTTCCTGAACTTGGCCATGCATCCGGCCACAATCTCATCACAACATCAACCCTCGCCTTAGCCGTCGGTGTCTCTGCCGCAATGAAAGCATTGAATATCCCGGGAACGTTGACTGTAATGACCCGCTGAAGAGACCGGTGGAGGTAAATACATCATGGCAAACCATAGTGCGTGGAAGGACTGCAGCGTTGTCCTCATGACGCACGGAATGCCGGACTTTTCCACCGCGAGGGCCGTCACGAAAGCATCATGGAAATTCAGGGCCAAGTTTTACGGAAAGACTGCACATACTACACCTACGCCGTAAAATGGAATGAATGCCTGCGACGCGATTGTGCTGGCATATGACGGACTAGGGCCCCTTAGTCAACAAATTCAGAAGACGGAGAGCATCCAGTCTGTCATACTGGACGCTGGGAAGGCCCCCAATATTATTCCAGACTACGCTGAAGGTAGTTTTTCTCTGTGTGCAATTGACTCGCCTGAGTTGGAGCGTCTCCGAATCCGTGTCATACCGATTTACGAAGGGGCTGCAGCTGCTCCAGGGTGTACTGTGGAATTATTTTGGTCCGTGAATAAGCGCTCGGTGCAAAGGCTGTATAGCTTAGAAGGCGCTAATGGTTCTTCAGGGACGCCTTGTACGAAGACGTTGTAACCAATATGTCCCTGGCGAACCGATATACACAGTATATGATCAACGATCTAGGCCTCACGCCGGCTGATATTCCCTCCCCATCCGACTCATCCCCCAAGGTGAATAAGAATGGTAGCTCGTACGTCACAACTTACCGTAATGGTGGGCCCATCTGAGATCTACTAATGTTGCTAATTCCAGTGATTTTGGGAACTGCTCCTATATTCAGCCAGGGATCCAGGCCCCGTTCAGCATTAACGCCACTGATATGCACCACACCCCCTGCTTCCAACAGGCCGGCCTTGGAACGGATTATGCACATATGGAGTCCTTTCGCGCCGGAAAAACGAATGCTCTCGTTGGCCTCGATGTGCTGCTGGATGACGCATTCTACCGACAAGTTCAACAGGAATGGGTCAGCGACATGAAGCAACGTGGCCGTCTTGTTGAGTAGAGATGGCCTCATCATATTTCAACACAATCAGTTTGGCGCAGAACCGATTTCTCAAACACGCTAAAGGTTGAAATCTTTGAAGTCATGTGAAATACTAAGCTCTGCTTGTAGATTAAAATTTCTCTTCAGATCTTAGCGATAGTATAATAAACTCGCACTGTATACTCATTCAGAGCCAAAACAACTATAGTGGGGGCCAACAACGTATGTCCTTCAACAACCGTGATTTATTTTATTAGTATCATTGGATGTAGTATCCTCATAGTTTACTTAAGCTTGGTGGTTCGATATTGTATTTTCTTTTTCTTTTTTTCTTTTTTGTTCTGTTGCTTCTTTGATCCTCTACTCATCGCTAGCTTGGGGTTAACTAGGTTGACTTACGGAGGTTTCCGCCAATAACTTGAGAAAAAGAAAGAAGGAAAGAAAGAAAAAATCTTCTTGTGAGGAGAATGACGGAAGGCAGAGAGAATATCGCCGGAGACATTCGCTCCTACGATATAACCGTCCTTGTCGGATCAAATGCACGAATATGCATGGGTGGGGTTTGCCAGCACATCATCCATTGTGGCTCATTCCACCTCGAGCTGAAACGTACAGAAGGTGATTAATCCACTCATCGCAGCCTCTCGACGCACTACCAGGCGCACGGACTCCCCGGTCATATGTACGACGACCCCTTTACAGGACCTGGAGGGAATCTCGAATGCTACTCGGAAAAGATCCCCGGCCCTTTGAGTCCGTGCTTGCGGAGACCCGGTCAGCCACGGTTTAATTTATGGGACTCGTTATTCATCCTAAAAGAGCGGGGTTGTTCGAAACCTTACCCTCTACGAAAGATACATCGTTCGATTTTCGAATGATCGTAGAGTCAATTGCTTCTTCTGTCGGTAAACCGATATCCTACCCAGTAGAGTAAGAAAGTCTCAACACAGCTCATAGATCATCTCTGTATAGTATAGTTTGCTCCTTAACGGTAGATGACTATCTACTATCCTTCTCTGGGGGTCAACGCTGATCCGATCTTGAACCCACTCTCTTATGGTGACCCGGTGGGGGACGGGCTGACACATCCCTTGGTGTAGTGAGCCAGCCACTGCTTGACAAATAGTCGACCGCAGAAGAAAGAATGATGCTTTGGGTTGAGGGACGTGGAGGTATTACACCCTTTGACCCCCTCAGGTTGAAGCATGGATACTTTGTAGCCACCAAGGATCTGTATAATACCCCTCGTCAATTGCATCAACATGCCCAAATTCTTGCTTTTGATTGTGAAATTCATCATAACACATTCTGCGCTACATTCGTTACTATAGAGTGAAAACCAATTCTCCCTACCCTAGATGACCAACTACAAGAGATGAAGAATACGGAGGCAAAACCCCAACAGCTGGGAAAGCAGTCAACTCTGCCATGGATCAAGACAATCTGCTGAAAAAGAGATCTTGGTTTGTCAATACCTCATGTCTCCAAGGCCACCTCCGCGGAATTAAGGCGATATCGACGTGCATCTGTGGTATTCCTTACTGGCAGGCAGGCAAAAATCAGGCATTTCGATGTGATACCTTGTGCATGAAACCCTCTACCCCAGTCTCTGATCAGGCTATTTTCATTCGCTCGTACCAAGTGACGTGTAGAGTACTTTTTGCATTACCTCGACAGTTGCATTTTGCAACATGGGCAATCAATGCGCTCATCAAGCCAGGCAACTCTCGCCGTGCATCCCTTCTTGTAGGTCGACAGGTTGTCTTATTGTTCTGATTGAAATTATCTGGACTGAGCCGGGGAGTCAGCTATAAATATGTGGACAGTTTCCCACAGTTATCTTGGAATACAGCACCCAGAAAGACAAGTGAAAACAATCCATCCAAACTCTTTTCCCTCTGATATACCAGCAAACGTCAATTCTCTCCAAAGTGAGACATCCCTGAACATAACCATTCTCTAAGTTCTCTATCTGGTCCTCTTCTGATTTGTTTGACCTAGATGCCAACCGCGACAGGTACAATTAATGGTGCCTTCAACAACTTCGATGGCCATTGGAATGTCGAAGGCTACGACGCTGAGTTTCGTGGTAATTTGAGCCAAAGCGTTGAAAGATGGACTTCGCTCGTCGCTACGCTCGAATACGACAGCATGGAAGACCTTGCTGGCACCTATGTGCTCGACATTGCGGGATTGCCATCATATGTCGGTATCACTGATACTAGCCTCACATTCAAAAACCAGGCCGGCAAGACCATCAAGATCACTGGTAATCTCGTGAATCCAATCTCTCAGAGAACCACCGTCACCGGTCAAGGAGCCTGGATCTTGAAGATGTAGTTAAGAGACCCTTTGGTCCTGGGAAATCTAGTTCAATACGCGAGTGAGGTTAGGTGGATGAAGATGACTGAGGTTGAGGAAGATGGGGTATTTTAGTTCTAGACTTGCTGGTCCGATTGTATGGTCTCACCTGGAACGCCGAGTGTCTATACCTACGTAGCTAGCTATTATTCTCTTCAAGCTCCAATAAATCTCTACGAATTGAGGATGCCAGGCGTTATTAGACGGGGGTAGCATATCGAGGCTACTAGACATACTAGGGATTTCTGGAGTAAAGCTTCCAGGCTATTTGGAGGCTCACTATTTACCCCCAGATCCTTGTAAAAGAAAGAAAAATACTTTCTTTCTCTACTTGAGCCGTGGGTTGTCAAATGCAAGTCGGCCTCATTTCCTATATGTACCCCTCTTACCCCATTCTCGCTACCCCCACTAGCACTTACAAAAATGCAGAACCCTTCCTCCAAGTGCGTCCCTGCTGATGGATGGCGGATAGAGATTTCCTGGCGTTGGACATCGATAAACCATCATTGAGAAACACCGCCTAATTGTCATCCTGCTTTCAACTCCCGATCTTCTTTACTCCCAGATCAACCCCAACCGACGAGGAGACTAAGAGCACCCTCTCTATACTATACTGAGATATTTTCCACCCTGCATCACGGTAAGGACCTCTTCTTGTCACATTTGTTGTCAAGTTGTGTGTTTTCACCTAAGCCCACTTTCTAACCCCCCAATTAGATGAGGGGACTAGGTGTAGGAGAAGGCAATCTCAACGGAAGCGGGCCCAGCTTTGGGGGTACTTTCAAGGCCCAAGGCTGGGACATCTCAGTGGCTGGGACAATAGAACCCCCAATCCCATTTATTGTGCTCAAGGCAGCCTTAACCTATGGGAATCTAGAGGACTTGACGGGAACCACTGAGATCTCAGCCGCGACGATTGGGCCTGCGACTATCACCCTCACCTTTCTCTCTAGGAAGGGGGGTCCTATTAATATTACTGGGGTTTTGGCCACACCCATTCCCGAGCCAGTCCCTCTTAAGGGCAACGCAACATGGTCTTTACATTGATAGATCCATCCCTTTTTTTACTTTTGTCTACCACCTGGTCTTCTAAATGCATCTATAAGAGAGATATACTAGGGGAGGATGTCATGTGTTGGGGGATTGACTACTACTGCTACCTGTCTTTAGAACGATATTTTTCAGGCTTTGTAACTAGGCAAGGGCTGACCAAGAACGGTTGGTAGATATTGCTTCCAAGGCAGTGAGGTGTGATAATGGAGTCTACATAAATTCTGAACAGAATTAATGTACTTATCATTTATTTGTCCCATATCCTAAATGGATGATACCCTCACCAATGATTATCTAGTCCTTCTAGGCGATCGTGTTTTATGTCCATGCTTTTCAAAACGCCTACTACTCATGATTACCAATAATCATTCGATAAAGTACTCTGTACATAGTTACGGTTCACTTTGGATCATCTGGGGAAGAGGTGATTGAGCCAATGGGCTCATCCCGTTAGTCCATTTTGTGTCGGATTCTGAAGAGGAGACGTGTGGGCTGTTGGGTGCACAGTCCGCGTTACCTTGCAGATACTGTGGATACTGTGATAGACCTTTATTCCAGTATGGCAAGGTGCGAGAAGATCGTGGGGGAACTGTCAGAACCACTGTGGCAAGGTAATCACCCATTACCTCTTCTCCAATCCAGGATCATAGTGGGAAATGGCCATTCAAGAGACACTGGGGATGGAACTTAGCTGTTACTTCTCTGAACGTGTAAAAATGGCGCATTCTCAGGTGTGAAGTCTCCTGCATGACCGACATGTGTGATGCTCTAATATTCCTGCGGGGTATGTGTCATTGCCTTACCAATTGGCTCAATATGGCAACTCTGGCCATGTACCCCTCCTAGCCTCTCTCCTTTGTGGGATTCATAATCTCTGGATAAACAGACCTCTCTTCCCCAGCTAATTTTTGCTTGGAAAGACAAGAAACCAAAATAGCAAATCCAACAAGTCAACAAGTCCCAATCCATACCTTGAGCTCTCCTTCCTCTCTATCAAGGTAAGACCGGCCGACAATATTCATGAGTTCTTCGTCATTCTCCATCCCCAGTCGATGTACCTCTTTTCTAATATTTGAATAGATGGCCGCACAAGGAAGCCTCAGCGGATTCGGCACAAATTTTGAAGGTACGTTTTACGGCATCAAAATCGTGCTTGCCGGTTCATTCAGCCAATCAGTGGAGAGATACTCCGCACCAAGTGTGAACCTCACCTACGAGAAATTGGAGAATCTCCCATGTACTTACGACATTGCCACTGAAGGCCCGCCATCTTATGTTGGCCCAGCCGACTTGAGTATCAAATTTGTCAATGTCCAAGGGCAGACTGCTTCAATCACTGGCCCTATCTTGTATCCTATCAGTCAGAGGACGACAGTCATGGGCTCTGCCCGCTTCGACATTGCGAGGGAAGCTGCTGTTGACTCACGAGCATGAGGACCGACGGGGAGAGGGTTGAGGATGGAAATGATTCAAAAGATTCTGGAGGATACCATACCGAGCTCCCGAGGGTGGTATAGCTCTGGAAGCATGTACCTAGCCCTCTTTCTAAACTTCTCATAGTGTATAGATGGATCTAGGGTCCGTATGCCCGGGTAGTATCTGTAGCAATGCACGAAAGACCCACTTAGTGTAGCCGTAGGTATGTGCGATGTTGGGTATCGAGGATCTGATACTCAGACTAGGGAACATTTCACTTCCGGCGTGTATGCCCACACTCTACTGTGCTGCGAGCGAAAGTAATTGACATTCAGAAAGAGCGCTGCTTATCAATACCCCTCCGAACCCCTTCTTTCTCTTTGATGATTCTGTCACATTTCCATTGCTCGCAATAGAGAAGGAGCAGATTGAGTAGGATTGCTCAGAGGCAGTCACATCCTACATAACGTCGGCCACTTCAACTATCAAGGGTATGCATCCTGATCTGCTCTTCTTCCTCTAAATACCTCATCTTGACTCTTACATAGACACAAAATAGCGGAAGTATACTCACCGATAGAGATCAATTCAATACCCCGGTCACTGTAAAACCCCCGCTTCAGCCCTTGTTTGTTCCACTTAGACCAGGAGGACATATTCTGATATCTAGAATAGATGAGCCAGTCAGGAGTAGGCAATGGAGAGGTAGGGGGGACTGATGGGGACTGGGAGGGTGAATTTACTACTAGGGGCTGGTATGGCTTTTGGGTTAACGGCACATACTCAACACCGATTCCCTTTACCGTACCCAAAACCATATTGCAATATACGAAGCTGACAGCCTGACGGGCACATTGGACATGGCCAAGGGCGTGACTATGGGCCCGGCTACTATCATGATACCATTTATCACTAGGGAAGACCACCGTGGCAATTCTAGGTTCGCTTGTTCCGCCCTTCCTGGTCCTGATCCTGTCCCTATCAAAGGCAAAAGAACCTGGACGATGACTTGATATAAATCTCTCGTCCTGTGGGCTCTCATATGAAGGTACTTACGCGGAATGGTTTCGGGATTGAATAGTATCTGCTGCATAATCAGCCCATTTTGTATCTAGACTTATAAATTGAGACTTTTCTATGATCTCAAATCTCCCGGATTGAACTTGCCCACTTACTATCCATACTCTCTCCCTACTACTTATATTTGACAAGAGAGCTCACCTGCTCGAAGGCTGGCATTATCACAGTCCCAACGAAATACATGGAAGGCCAGGTCAAATGCAATATAAATTATTTCATCATGTTATAAAGATGCTGCAGGTATACTACAAAACTGTAAATGGGACATATATTACCTCAATTCACGCAACGTAGTCGTCTTCGTACGTCGTGTATCCTGCTTTCGTAGTGTGTCCAGATTAAAGCGTAGATGCAACTGTTCTACACCTCTATCTGCTTCTCCAGATCTTCAAGGTACCGCTCTGCCATCCAGTTAGTCGGAGTTCAAGCTATTCACCGTAACATGCAAGAGACTTACTCCCAGCCAACCATCGCGTGCTCATACATCGGAGCAGGATTTTCAGAGCGCCAACAGCCTTCCTGCAGTCAAACCGAGGACTGCCCCTCAGTACACCCAGTAACACCTGAGCCGCCTTGTATACAGAATGGACGGCAAAGACGGGAACAGCCTCCAGGTCAACGAGGGTACGTTGGGCGACGAGGGTCTCGCATCCATCCACCAGCTCCTGAATCACATCCCCCAAAAGGGCAAATGAGGCGGTGACACAGGACGTGCTCGGCGGGTCCTTGAGAGTATAGCCAAATTCTAAAATGGTCATCAAGGCGCTAGGCCCAGCCTCTTGTTAGCTTCTGTATGACACCTGAAGTGAACAAAATTCAGAGTACCTGCGACATAGAGCCTCTGGGCCGTACCACAGGCTATGCGGGACGGTACAATCATCGTGTACGGTTCCTCTGAATGAGCCTAGCGTCTTTAGGATCTGGATAGCTTCGGCGTTGAAGAACTCCATTTGCTGGACTGGGTCATGTACGTGTGAAAGCACTTGCTCTAATAAACGAGAGGCTTGGGCTAGTTTCTTGAACTGATACACCGGTTGAAATGGCGTTGCCGAGAGTTCATGGATTTCACAGTCCTATTTTCAACATTAGTCCGCTGAAAATAGAGCAGACTCTCCGATCACGTCACTTACGTTGTTACCGCCGACTGTTTCCGATAAAAGGCCTTTGGGAATGCTCGGCGCTTTGTTACTCTCCAAGGAGACATATCTACAACCGACAAGTCAGTGGCTAAAGGTATAATGCAGTAACAAATCAAGAGAGGCCATGGTACTCAAACTGTGAGACAATAAGTAGCGGAAGGGAGGGTAGACCAACCGGTCGGTTATCACAATGCCACGCCACGTACATCGGGCCTCGTCCGCTCTTTCTTGTGTCTTGAATATCTCTATCAATTGGCTCTGCGAAACCACATTCGCCCCGAGTGCCACTGCGGCCCGCACATTGGCGCCCATTGAGATGTACGCCGCGGGGTACATACCATGACCCACTTCGAAGATAGTAAGCAGGAGTCGACACTGCAGCATATCCAATGAATTGGTACCGACAGCCTCTAGTGACGCCACGAAGCCCTTAACTAGTATGTAAAGAGAGTGCATGTGGAGCGGTATTTCACCATCGATGGGGTTGACGCCAAGAAGAAACATGCAGAGCGTGAGCAAGCTCGCACCTGGGCTAGCATGGGCATGAACTTGAGACAGACGCTTATAGTATAGGTTTTCGGCTACAACAGGGAACCAAGAATGAATAGTCCGAAAGAATGTAGCCGCAGCCTCTCGAATCCTATTCTCATCGCCAATGATAGTCAAGACTTGTGTCCTGATCGTGTGTGAGAGGTTGGCCGATGTGAGCTGACCCAAGTCAGGCACGGGTAGTGAGATAGATACGAAATCCTCTGTGGCCTCTCCCATTCCGTGTGGTTCCGTATAACAGCAGACGCGGTTCAATCTCATATGGTGTTCCCATTAGTAGATTGGTAAGCGGACGTGTTGTGAGGGTAGACTCACCTCTTGCACAAAGAGCATACCGGAAGCAGTTTGTCGCATTTCCGCTTGTGTTGCCTGCAGCGCAGACAGACCCGATTTGCATAGCTACTCATTGCGTGGCGTAGACCCTTGGATGTCGGTGCGGATGCAAGTGCGGGTGGATGGGCTTCGGTTCGGGTGGGCTAAATTCCGGATTACGGTGTGTATGTGACTTCGATATTGATCATCCGGCCCAAGAGGCTTCAAATTTTCGTCCCACTTGGATATATTAATAATCTCGAGAACCTTGATGTCTTTTGTCGTCTTGTCTTTCATATCTTCAATGCCGGATGAGAGAACTTATCCATGGCGCTAAACTGCTTCCGGTATGGGTGGGGTCTTACCTGATTGGCTTTATTCCCTTTTCAGGCTTAGCGGTCCGCACCTGCATCCGCATCTTTACTAAGTAGGGTTATGGACCAGATGAGATAGATGATCTAGAGCAGATTCGCTATTCTATGATCAGATCAGTTCGGAACAAAGGACCATTCCGTTAGAATGGACAGAATCTTCCAGTCCAGGATAGTGTAAGCAACAGTAAGTCTATATTTCCTCCGTAGGTACCCTGAAGTGCCCAGTATATAAACCCTTCCAGTTGCCCTCAGTAACCAAGTTCTCAAATCTCAAAACCAGACATCCTTGGTTCTCCTAAATTCTGCTTTCTTAAAGCCTCCCAGCCCATCCTATACTATCTTCAGTGACCTCAACTTGACCATTTGTCAACTGTTTTCACAATGGCAGCGATTCGCAACGTTGCAATTGCCGGTGTAGGCAACCAACCTCCAATATACATTTCCCATCTAGTCAATATCTAACATAAACCAAGGCCTCCGGCAGCCTCGGCACCCCAGTGCTCAACGCACTCCTCGAGTCCAACAAGTTCAACATCACCGTGCTGACCAGACACACGTCCAAAGCCTCATTCCCCGCCTCAGTCCGGGTCATCCAAGTCGACTACGACTCCGTCGCAGAACTCACGACCGCCCTAACCGGCCAAGACGCCGTAGTCTCAACCGTAACCACGGCGGCGGTGAAAACCCAAAACCCACTCATTTCCGCCGCCGTCGCAGCAGGTGTAAAGCGCTTCATCCCCTCCGAGTTCAGCTGCAACGTCGACAACCCCAAGGCCTCCACACTCCCCGTCTACCAATCACGGCTGGCCATCCACAAGGCCCTCCAACAAAAGGCCGCCCAAAACCCGAACTTCACATACACTTTAATCCGCCACGGCCCCTTCCTCGACTGGGGCCTGGCCCTGGGCTTCCTTTTCGACTTCCGGTCCGAAACACCGGCCTTCTACGACGGCGGCGATCGCCCCTTCAGCACCACTACCCTAGCGACGATTGGAAAGGCGGTGGTGGGTGTTCTGACGCATCTCGAGGAGACGAAGAATCGGCCCGTCTTCGTGCACGACTTGGTTACCACGCAACGGAAGATCTTTGCGATCTTTCAGAGGTTGGTGCCCGGGAAGAAGTGGGAGCCGGTGAACGTTAGCACGGCGGAGTTGGAGGCTAGGTCCCGGCCGGAGTGGGAAAGGGGGAATGAGGATATGGGGGTTATGGTGGGATTTCTGGTTCGGGCGATCTTTGCGGAAGGGTACGGTGGAGAACTGGAGAATGTGGATAATGAGCTTTTGGGGTTGGGAATGAGGACGGAGGCTGATCTGGAGGAGCTGGTGAAGGGCGTTGTTATAGGTGAGGGTTTAAAATGAGGTTGGTTTCGTAGAGTAGATTTTCGCGCGCCAGTTTGATGTTCTGAATGTCCTATGCTCTTGCGAGTTTGTTGAGTTAGGTAGGATTACAGTATACTCTGACGCTCTTTATTCCATGTTCTACTTTTCCTATTTTGCAACAATTCATGCTAGTGTTCAATTTTGCTTATTATGAATATCCAGTAGAAGGCCCAGCTATCTTATCGTCATCCATATACACATATATAACTAACAACCTCTCCGGTGAACACTACATACGAACAAGGTTGACCATAATCCATATCATCTACTCATTTAGCCCGTCACCGGAAATTCTATTATTATTTTTTCTCATCCGTCACCATCACATGTCCCAAGTCAGACGGAAAAGGTGTGAGGAGTGCGCAGGGCGATGGGAGTATCCTCACGCAAAGTCTTGCCAATCAAGTGATCAAAAGACGGAGAATGGGCGACACGAGGGGTGAAGTCCTCGATATCCCAGAGATAACCCAGGGTCTTGAGGACGGATGTGGCACTGTAGGGAGCGGGCTTGCCGGTGACGGGGTCCGTTCCGTATTGCTCGATGTAACCCTTCTTGGTGTAGGGCGAGATAATCCATGTCGGCATCCGACCACCCAGACGATCGAAGTGGAGAGTATAGTTCTGGCCATTCTTCGCCTTCTCGGTGTAGGTCAAGTTATCCGGACGTACGGCAAGTGGTGGAGGAACGTGGTCGTAGAATCCACCGGTCTCATCATAGGTGATGAAGAGGAGGGTCTTGTCCCAGTGGGGTCCCTGGCGGATGGCATCGTAAATCTGCTTCACGAAGACCTCGCCATAAGACACGTTGCCCGTGGGATGCATGGAGTTGGTGTTGGTGCCGCAGCAGGAGGGGTTGATGTAAGAAAACTGGGGCAGGACACCCAAATAGGCATCTTGGAAGAAGTTTTCGACGGGCACCACGTTCGATCTGGAGGTCTGGTTGACGTAGGTGAAGAAGAGAGAATCCGGGTTGAACTCTCCGTTGGTGCCGTCGTAGTTGAGCCACGACACGTTCTTCTGGTTGGCCGCCTCGAAGATGGACTTTGCCGGGATGGCATAGTCCAGGAAGTCATTGTCGTTCTTGCCATGTCCCGCGGCGGTCCCTGCCAAAGCGCACAAGCGGTTGGGGTTTGTAGGCTGTCGGGTAGGTTAGCCAGAGGCCAGGGTATAGAGGAGCCATGTCACCTACTCCGGGAACACACGAGAACCAGCTGTTGAATGTGGTGAACTCATCAACAATGTTAACAAGGGTGGGGATCTCCTCCTCGGTGTAGTATCCCATCACCTGAGTTGTCGCCACCTCTGGATCCAGCTTCGGGTAGTCATTGAGCTGCGCGTTGAGAAAGCCGGACTGGTCGGCGACGACTTTGCCACGGGCAATCGCAGCATTGTTTGGAGTATAAGTTCCATAGAACTCCAAGTTGTTGCCGGTCACGGAGTGGTCCGGGTCGTTGAGCACCGAATCATAGTCCTTCGCCCGAGTGCAATACTTCCCCGAGGATGGATCACTTGCATTCTTCAGGTTGCAGAACGGTCCATTGTTGATAGGGTTATCGAGTCCGGAGCGACGGACGCCTCCTAGGATATTGTCAAATGACCTGGATCATGTTAGCAACAGTGGAAGATTGAGGACGTTCCAAGGGCACACAAACCTGTTCTCGAGGATAACCCAGACAAGGTGCTCGACCTTGTCCTTGAGGTTCTCAATGGACTCCTTGGAACCAGGTTGGTACCCGAAAGGAGCCTCTCGTACACTAGTATACTCTGACTGCACAGGACTAGCAAGAGCCGGAGAGGCCACTAGGCCAAGAATGCTAAGCAGGGCCGTAGACTTCATTTTGACCTCACAGGTAACAGTCGTGAGCTTGAGCAATGCTGCTTGCTGGACAAGTCGAGGCCAGTTCGGAGCAGGCAAGGTTTTTATGTCCTACAGAGTACACTATCACATCATACCATCGCATCCCCCACGTGCATCATGCGTCGGGTTGAAGCGCATGTTGGTCAACGAACGAGTGGACTCGGCCTCGTCCCGACAGGCAATGGCCTATCGCCATCCATCTTTGCGCATCGTTGTTTCGCGGCAGACCCCGGAGCCGGGATGACAGCCCGGTAGACAAAGAGAAGGATATGGAGTTCGAGACAGCATGAGTGGGGATACCATTTGACCGTCTAGGTCCCGGAGAGAGCGTGATGGGAGTTGCGAACTGGATTGGACAAGCAATGGCTAAGCTACTGGGGTGGATATCGCACTAAACCAAGACATGGAGCCTTTCTAGCTAAGGCGAGGAACGTAATGCTTAGTATCTCAGTCCATTTCCCTTGATTTCCGACAACTCAAAGCTCTCTGCCTCTCTCTCTGTGTGTAATGGGTTATCTCTATGTAATGTGGTTCCCTAGTGTACCTAAACTCCATGGTGCTGACAGTTCACCAACAGGTTCGAGAACAAAGTCGGAGTGTGTATTATTCTCACAAAATTCCAGCCGAATAAAATTATACCAGTGTTGCCTTATGGGCCTGCATGCGACTCGTTATAGGGAATTCATAATCATCCAGGAACCGCAACCAGTGACGTTCAAGAACCCCAACACGGGCCATGGAGAACAATCTTCGCCAGGCTCCACCCGCCCCACAGCCTCTAGAGACAAGCAATAGTAGAAGAATTCAAGTAGAACTAAGGGAACAAATAACAGATAATCGGGAAGACGGCTGTCCACACATATTGGTCGGATTTGGAACGTCTCTCCCGTCCCATATCCCGAGTCCCAACTTAGGGCTCCACGTCTGAACATGGAATAATCCACCTGTGGAGAGGGAAAAGAGCAAACCGATCATTATCTCGCTTCGAAATCCTCGCTCGAACAACCAGGCACGGGCTCCCACTGGCCTCTCTAATTCGTCTGGCGAACTGTGTTCGATGGATCATGGTGGAAGGAGTCAAGTCTTCCTTCTTTCTTCTCCGACAAGGGAGTATCGCCCTCCAAAAGCCGGAGACCGATCAGAGTCCGCGGAAGAGTCACAGAGGTAACGTATCAGGACTCCATACTCAGTAGTGATAGCAACGCAGCCTTGTCACCGGTCAGGTTCCATCAATTTGACAGCTATGGGGCAGCGATATCTCCAACTACCCAATCACAACATCAGTCTACACGGTATTCGTTTCCTAGAGGATACTACTATCATGCGCTAGTGGCACTATTGGATGATCCTGTGTACTTTCCTTAGCGGGGAGGAATATTTCTGGATAAGACTTCTCTACAAGTACTAACCGATCCTGCAGGTCGTCTGCACAATCCCATCTGCTATCTCCATTTATGCATGCGACCAAACCTCACCCTCCCCAGATATTGCCCGTCGGAAAAGGGGAAAGGAGACGAGTACGTGAGAGAGGTCAGATCAAAAAGATGAAAAAAGAGAGCGGGGGCTGACACCCCTGAAGATTCATTGAAGCGTAAGATAGGTCATATTCATTAATCCTGTTCGACTTTTTCTATCACGTCATCGGTGATCGCTCAAAGCCATCATGAGTCTATTATCATCGCACTATATACAATCACCCTCTCCATATGCGTTAATACATGAAAGATTTTTTTCCAATTATGACACCCACAATTCCCAATGGGAGGAGGGTGTGGAGTACTATACAAGCGGGACACCATCTCCCCATCAGCGGCGGCTGACGCAGCACATAATACCCGACTTGGCCAGGAAGTACATCGATCCGAGGAATCGGAAGAACGACAGGCCTGCCGTACCCCACAGGATCACTCGGAAGTACCAGGAAGTTCGCGTCGTCGACGTATTCTATGCAAACACAAGTTAGAATCAATCGAAATCACTAGAGGCAGAGAAGGGGGAGGGGGGGGG